>NW_013531716.1:6893680-6906917 GCF_000836235.2 Papilio xuthus
TAATCAGCGCAGCAAGAGTAACAAACCCATCGTTATTACAATCCGATAGCTTTTTACAGTATAATTATTTACAATTATTATTGTCGCTAGCCAATTATTGGTCGTCACTAGGAATACTAGAAAATCCCCGGCACGTTCCTTGCGGTGCGTATCGTTCCCAAGAACGATAAGTTCCGGGTTTCGTTCCCCGTAGCACGTGGGAAAATCGCGTGCTATAAATCAGCGACTAGAGAGCGCTTTTTGTCATCTGGACGCTCCGGCGCGCGGCTTAGCGTATAAGTTGTAAAGTTTTTTCTTGATCTTATAGTCCGTGGTGGTTGGCATGCCTTATATTGATTAGGCTTTGTTTGTACATCTTGTTTACAATTTATACGATCTGTTCTCAGTCTCTTGACTATCATATTGGTGTGTTAATATTCAATTTATTATCATTTTACTTTTTTATTTAGATTTTGTCTGATAGGATTATCTAAAAAGTTAACAACAATGCAGTGATTCCTTAGAACTGGTTACTGCAGCATCCTAAACTAAAATCTAAATTGTAGATCTTTTAAGCTTTAGTCAACCGACATTTTAGTGAATTACGAAACAATCTTACTAATATTATAAATGCGAATGTTTTGAAGGTATCTCCGGAACGGCTGTACGGAACATTCTTGAACACATAAGCTACTAAAAATGTTTTATTTTAAATTCCGCGCGGACGTAGTCGCGGGCGGCAGCTAGTATGACTACATAACAGTTCATATATTACCTTATTCAGATCTATTTACCGTAACACCAATTATTTTTTTTAAAAAAACGTCAATCGAATAATAGTAGTTCATTGCGTATACACACATGACTAATCAAACTGCTTTTTCTTCATTTTAATATGCTCTATACAAGAGTTTTGTACACCTGCATTTTTAAATGACTTCCTAACACGATCATCGGTGGCCATATTTGTACCCTCGCCCATGACATTGTGGTGGCAGTGACATGTGTCAAAAGTGACATTGACAGGTATTAATCAAACGTGGAGACTGTCACATCGTCAGTCAGGCAGTAGGAGTGTTACCTTTTTATATGTTAACCTTTATTAGATGAGGTCCTGTGAACGATGCGAGTTATTTACATTCGGGTTAGTCGAATCTGTAAAAGAAGACTCCAGAAATTTTTCATAATTATTTTTTTTACAATAAAAATTTGTATGTGCGCTTAAGGCCAAAATAGTCTTATCCTTTTCATCCTTTATTGTAAGGAAGGGAGCGGAAGGGGAAGTGAAATATATTTTTTCTGTCCGTCTCCTCCTCTGTCGATTAAAAGTAAGCAGCGCATCAAATTCGGATGTCTCTGGGCAGCGATCGTTTCGTTATTTTGGCTAATTTATGTCGAAGCTTACTTACATTATACAAAAACAAATCGATGGACGTTACTAATTTAGCCACGATATTATATATGAAAACTGAATAATTGTGTAAAACTAAATTTATAAGTCCAGTAATAAATTATTTATGCCTGTATTTCGGAACTAACTTTAAGCCTTGTTTAGTTTCCATGACTACTGCCTTTGATCTCAACTCATGCGTTATTCCATTGTCGGTTTGTAAAATGCCTTTTTTTCCAATTTGTATTCACCTCTACCGCAGTGCAATCAGTCGGCCGCGTTCAGACCGACATGCCGTGGATTTGCATTTAGATGAAACTGCTCTTTGTTACACAACGGTGTAAATATCAGCGGTAGTTGTATTGTTTAGATTTTTGCATTGATACAGCTGAGTTACGTATCCAGACTAATTGACCTAGTAAACGTTTGATGAATTTATTTTTGTAGATACGATACGGTTTAGTTATGAGAGTTGTAGTCTTTTGTTTCGTTATTTTAGTTTTAAATGTTTGAGAGAAATTGGAATTTTAAAAGTGTACTACGTTTTCACGTTAAGTAGTTGCTTTAAGTAACTATTCTGAGAAGTTTTACTGTATTTAATTCCAGAGAAAACGAATCTTACTAATATTATAAATGCAAATGTTTAGATGGATGTATGTATGTTTGAAGGTATCTCCAGAACAGCTCAACGGATCTTGATGAAATTTTGCATAGATGTAGGACATAGTCTGGAATATCACATAGTGCACTAATTAAGTTTTTTCTTCATTTCGTTCAGACAGAGTCGTAGGCAACAGCTAGTTCTTCATAAGTTTGAGTAGTACACTGTATCATTTTGCATTATATAACATTTCATCCGTATTATTAAACAATCACACCATCCATTAACGGCTATGCTTTAATTTAAATTATAATTGTAATAAGTAGAGCAAGCGAGCGGTCGATGTATGATAATGCAGTCCATTAAGCCGGCAGACTGTCGACCCGCTAACTAATTGAGTTTAGCCACAGTAATGGAACATAAAGGTTCACAATTCAGATTAAATAATTTATGCAGATTAAAATAATATTTGGATAAGGAATAATAATAGATAAAGATATTGTTTTGTCTTAATAGAATAGAATAAACTTTTTTGCCTCAAAAAAATAATAAATTATCTATGACCGCGACTCCGTCCGCATGAAATTTTGTCATCAGTGAAATTCTAAATTCTTTCGTCGTTCTTATTGTTGATATTATGAGTGGGATTAGCACGAATTTTTGAGACAATCGCTATTGTCAATTATGTTAAACTTGGTGAGAGATTTTTGGTGTATTTTACGCCCGATAGGGGGAGGAAATATTACCAAATTTTGTCATTGACGATACGATCGTGATTGACACAAATATTCGTGCTAGGCCCATTGAACTATTTAATGATTATTAGCAAGTCTGCTATAGTAAAGTCCTATAAATTTCTTCCTTGGGCTCTAAATGTCACTGGGGGTTTGAATCAAATCTTTTAATACCTTTTTACTCCAATACCCGTGTATCTTTTATTTTAACAATATTAAAAAAGCTATAAAATACCCACGTCGATTTCAATCAATACCATTATTTTAACGCGTCAATATTCTTCCTAAGAGTTCGGCAACATTTTACTATCGCTTCAAACAATTGACAAATGGTTTGAATCTGTACCGAGTTGGTTCGCGTAATGGATGCTGTGAGTGTCGGATGGCGCGTGACCACGCGGCCGGCCTGCGGCGGTCACCCGCTACGTCCGTAGACGCCCTTAAATCAACCATCTAGCTGATTCAAGCGTTGTCACGATTTTGATTTTGCTGTTAAGAAAAATGTAAACGGTACTCCACTTGTATTTGTAGAATTTGCATTAATTTCTTATTCTTTGCTTAGATACGTGAATAATTTTGAGAATCTGTATAGTATAAGTGCGTTTCATTGTAACCTCTTGCATCTAAAAGACTTGACCTAATTTAAAGACTGAGTTCGATTCTTTTGTTTCTCCTGCTTGTCATTCAGTTGGGTTTATATTTGTAAATAGCGATCGATATATCGATATCGATATAATAGAATCGATATCTATACATTCACACTGGCATAATATTTCGAATTCATGATATGTAATTTATTTTTTTCGTAGTAGAAATAATTTTCTTTTGTTTCCATTCTGTCAGTATGTATGTATATATATAGTACGAGTTGTTGAATGTGGCGAGGCGATAACGTGCGGACAGTTAGGATCGTAGCTTTCAGTCGGGCTCCGGAAAACGAGCGATAAACGTCCAAGGATCAAGCCCCGAGGCGCGCGCACTCTCCCACGTGCTAAACTCCAGGGTGGTATGTAGCTGTTTTAGAAAAGAAAAAGTAGTTATCACCACACATAAAACACATACAAGGCATACATTTATAATGCAATAACATATACAAGGCACTAACTTTTAATATTATTCGTAACCTATGCAGTCGCACCCCTTTAAAAACTACTAAATATTTCAAATAGGCATTAGACTAAAAAAGCATCTGGTTACCTAATGGAATGTTATAAACGCTTATATCAGAGAAATCTCTGTAGGTTACGCGTATTTAAGAATAAATATGGTATTTTATTTATTATTTTCAAGGATAAACGTGAAGGATACAACAAACGTAAATATAAAAATAAACACAAAGTTCAACTTCTTTGAATGTTGGTATAGTTTAGATAAAGTAAAAATAAATTAATATTAAAAAGAAATTGATATAATTTAGTAACAGCTACATACCACAGCGCATCCGAGTGTGAACTGTTTATCTGGGGCGCGGGCGCGAGCGTGTTCGATTACCCTAACCTTTTGTTCGTGTAATCTTAAATTCACTGTCGGAACAAATACATTGACTCCTGTAGATTTTCTCCTTATATTCAAACTCTTTGAATTACGGTCGATAACTTATATATTCTTATTGCCAAAGTTAAATTCACTTAAAGATTTCTTCAACAATCCTGTACTTATTCTACACTGAGGATCCCTATTTGTAATTTAAAGACTTTGCTTATGTTATGAACTTATTGTATGATAATAAAAAATCGTAAGTTTAGGTTAAAAAACCGTATGTTGGAAATAAGTTAATTATCTATTTATCAAGCCTGAAAGACAAATTAGTGTAACTTTTAATTATGCAAGACTTCGTATGAGAAGGTGGATAGAAAGCCGGATCCTTGAATGAAATCTTATCATTTGACTATATTTTATTTAAATAAGTTATAAGTTCATCCTTAACTTAGGGTAGGCTCCGAGCCCCTCGGTGGGGACGTATAGTGAGCTGATGATGATGATGAAGTTATACAAACACATAAAACGAAAATTAATAAAACAAATAAATTAAACTCCTTTGAGGACTTTGTCTTCAAACAACAGTTTAGTATGACAAAGGCGAGTGAATGCACAAGAGGCTGTAGTTAAGCATCAAGATTTTTCTGAATAAATGGAGTTTATTCATCGTCGGTTACCGCAGGCGGGGGTAAACGAGCCCCTTCAAATCGATCAACATTACCCTTTGCAAGTATCAAGAGGACTCGGTCTTCGTAGTGCGAGATCATTTGATTTGCTTTTATATTTGCAAAATATATTTTTTTAATATTGTGGATTATTCTATGTTGATGTTTTTTCTGGTAGTTAATTATTGTTAAATTCTTTTTTTTTTATTGAACTCTCTGTTTTTTAATCTTTGCAAGTTTTTAATCAATAGGGTAATGATAGAATTAGATAGAGCGTCTGTGGCTCAGGTGTCAAGCACTTGATTTGCAATCTGCAGGTCCTGGGTTCTAACTCCGCCATGTACCATACATGTATATGTGTGAAGTCAACCAACCCACACTTGGCCAGCGAGGTTGACTATGGCCTAATCACCCTTAACTTAGGGTAGGCTCCGAGCCCCTCGGTGGAGATGTATAGTGAGCTGATGATGATTAGTAATAGTAGATTACGAGAGAAATAACGATATAAATGTCTGTATTTTACAATTTTACGGATGAATCAAAAGACACTCGTGTTCACACAGATTTCAATGTATAGAATGAGTGTTCTGTGTCTTGAGTTCAAAATTAAATATTCTGCCAAAGACCTGGTATACTGGCAACTAGCCTTTGACTATTTAATTATAAAAAAAGATAGATAAAAAAGAAAGAAAAGAATCGCGCGGGAATTGTTAACATTACTTAAATTACTAATACTTAAGTTTAAAATTGTTTTGAAATATGCAAATTTGATTGATTTGGAAGTCGGAAACCTGCCCCTACGTAAGTGGAACAAGGATGGGGAGATAATGATGTGTACATTTTTCTAATCTTTCGTATATTTTATTACACAATACAAATAGTGATCAAGTGTTTACATTGGTAGGTAGTAAATAGGGCGACGGTAAAGTCCATGACAATGCGAAGGCGCACTGGGCCCACCATTAGTGGGGATTACGTGAGGCATATTAAATGCCTCATGCTTTCATCTCGCCGGCCATTGTGCGCGCTGCCCAGACACTTCCGTGTGCAATGTGCTCCTAACGGAAACTGACGTAACTCTACAATAGATAAAAAAACTATTAATAAATTCAAATAATCAAGTTCTTTAATTCTTCAAATAGTCTTGAAGACTTCCTAGCAAGCTCATTCTTTCTAGTTCTATACCACTGCTATGCAATCATAGTATAAAAATATACCAACCACAAAAATCAACTACGCTGTACGGCAAAAAAAGCGATATCGGTTCACAAACTAGGTCAGCGAGTCTAACCGACAGAAGCAGTGTTTTTTTTTAAATATGCCTGTCACTAAGGGCAACCGTCGTTCAGACCCACGGTCATAACGAAAATAAATAAAGCTCGCATTGATAAATCTGCCTCACATCAAAGATTTAATTTTACGCTACAGAAATTTCTTATATAAAGGCTTTATCTATATATCGGTTCCCTTTATACTAATATTATAAAGGGAACCGATTTATATTCTTGTATGTAATAAATAAATTCAAAACTACAGGACTGGATTTCAATAGTTCTTTTGCCAATATAACACCGATGCAAGATGGAACGATGACCTGGTCAAGATTGCGCTAGTTTTTGTAACTAGCACTGGACTGATCATCTTGGCAATCTTTTGGGGATGCCTATACCCAGCAGTGAATGTCATATGACTGATACGATGACCATAGGTTATATTTTTTTTCCGCATGGATAAAGTCGCTTTAATGTACTTATTATTTACGTTTTTATTTTAGGCCGTTCTGTATTCTTGTATAACTCTAGTTCTTTTATTATACATCTGGAAATCAATTTATAATTTATTAGACACCAAAAGTCTTCTATTTTGGCAAAATAAGATCATGATAAGAATTGTGAATTATGAAATTCGTAGTTACACTGCTTCGTTGTATACTCGCTCCCGTTTGTCCCAAGCTCGTACCAAAATGGAACATGTCCTGTTATAATGTTATTAACATCAGGAATTACGACACCTTATTGTACTCTAATCGGTATCAGAACAGATCCGGGCAGCAATGTCCTGGTGGTCTACTGATATATGACAGAGTGTAGCCGTCCCTTGAACCTTTTCATTGTTGGATTATGCTTTGATAAATTGTGTAATGTTTCTTAGTTTGATTACTAATTTTAGTTCAATTCTTTGGATAGGATATTTTTTTGGGACCTTTTGCAATCTTTTCGTATGGATTGTAACGTTTTTTTACGCTTGAAAGCCTATATCGTATAAAAGTTAAGATTTTTTTAAGTAGTGTTAAAATAATTTAAAAATTTAATAGGTTGACTATGCCTAATTTTTTATAATACTTTTTTGTAAGTTAAAGGCAACAAATAACCTTTTAAAACCTATTAAAATATTTAAATAGTAGGTACTAGAATTTTGTCAAAGGCAATTATTTTTTAAATACGTCACTCACAAAGCGAGACGAAGGCATGTTGAAATAAATTAAAAGCTCCAAATTAGAATTTGCATACGTTTTCTCATTTTCGTGGATTAATTACGAAATTCTACGTCACATTTCCGGTGCGAGGTCGCGCTAAATAATAGTTTCCGGTTCAATTAATTTGAATTTGGCGGGAAAGTTTGCCGAAACTTAACTAACCTTAATATACGTAATAACGTTTTAAAATTCTTCCATGTTATTAAAATTCTAAGCGAGATAATTATACATAATTTCTCAGTCACTATTTTTACAGTAAAAAAAGGTTTTGTACATCTGTTTAGAGACTGGAAATGCACGGTTCATCATCATCTTCAGTTCACTATACGTCCCCACTGAGAAGTTAGGAGCTTACCTTAAATTCGGGGTGACTAGGCCATTAACCACGCTAGCCCAGTGCGGTTTGACTTCACACACATCCATTAATTTCTTCACACATACATTGTGTTTTCCTTCACCGTAAGAACATCGGACAAGTGTACATATGTAAATCGATAATCACATTGGTACATGGCGGAATTCGTACTCCTGAGCCGACGGCGCTTTTGAGGTTACGAGTGTTAAAATTTATATGCATGTTTAAAATATAGAATGGCCCTATTTATTCACACCTGCATACAATTTATCTACCAGTTAGCAAGATTGAAGAAGAAATAAAACAGTGTTCACATAATTGGCACTCTTGCCACCCAGTAGCTCGAGTTTAAAATTCAAATGTCACATCATTGCTATCTACAGGATTCGAACTTGGGACTGGCGACACGTGTCAAATACGATAACCATCTGATACATTCACTAGACTGGATAGTGTTTGCGAAGCAGGAGCTAACCGAGTTGCGAAGTGGAGTATGATATATGTAGTTTTGTGAAACTTCTGGGTTATGTACATGTCTCTCTTTTGTCAAAGAGAATGAAAGGGATGGCATTATGTATGTTTAGTTCGTTCATTTCATCATAAATATATAATGAAATGGAATCGTCATAAGTGAGAAAAGATTTAGACATGGATGATGTGTTAACGTCCACAGTTTACAATTTCTAGTCACATATTAGTTTCTGTAATGCTCTGATTTGACTCCTTATTACGATACTAGGGTTCTCTCGCGACTACGTCTGCGCGGAATTAAACAATACTTATTGAGTAGCCGTAGGAGTAGTCTTCTTCCGTACTATGTTCTACATCTAATGTCAGCGAGATTCATGCAGCCGCTCTGGAGCAGCTTCTAAAAAAACATCTATCTATACATCCAAGCACTCGCGATTATAAGATTTGTAACCCTTGTTATTGTATTGTCTTTTTTCAAGCCAATTAGATTTCCAGTATAATTTTCTAAATTCGGCATTTAAGTTCTGCAAATTCGGATTTTAAAAACATGTTTAACGAATCGCAAAGCATGTTAAACTTTAGCCACCCACGTAAACAAAGTATCGAATGGCGATATGTATAAAAATCTGGCAACAGAAGAACAAACAAACAAACACAATCGCAGGCGCGGACATTAGCACGATTGACAGCAACAAGGGGCTTGTTACCGCAAGAGATGCGTATCGTACGCCTCTGCCCTACTGTTTTCGTATCTTTTTCACAAAGGTTCAGATTTAATGGAAGCGACAGAAATCTTCGAGCGCACTTGAATATTTTAGCCTCTATAAATTGTATGTAAAATCTTAATATTTACTTAAATAAAAAATACAAAGCATATTTAAATTACAAGTAAATATAAAATAAAATACTTTTCAAAGGTCTGCATTATTCGTCTGTTATGTTTAAGATATGGTATTTGCACCAGGAAATAATGATACGATTTTGTATGTTAATAGATTGATTAAGTATTTTATAGTACTGAATTTAAATTAATTTAACTACAAGGACAGCAAAGTTAAATTCCTACTCAGACATTTATTAGATCGAGTCTGTCGTGCAAATTTGAGTTTTATCATTTTATTGATCTGTATATCTTCGTCTCTTCTAGACGATGTTAGGTCTACGTTCACAGGAGCTGGTGTAAATGGGTGCATAATAAGAGGCCATTCAAAATCAAGGCGATGCATTCCGGCCGATATAATAGGAATTCTCAGCCATACACATGTTTTGTGGGTCCGGCTGTATGTCCGGACATTTGTATGGACCGAGGAATAATGATTTACAATGTGTTGCCTTGCCAATTCGCATACGAGAGGAGATTTTTTTTCTGATATCGCTCGAGTTTGTGTGATTGAGTGGACGAGATACTATGTTTAAATTTAAGTTATACTAATCTTTGGTTTTCATTGCCAATATACCTGTAAAGCAACATTTTTCAATGCATATTTCTGGCACTGGACATGCACGGAACATCATTTAGTAAACAAAAAGCAAGAACTATGGAAAACTTTTAAATCGGGTCACCATTCTTCGATTTTACTTAGCAAACTATTGTCATGGCCATTAAAACTACAAAGTTAAGCATAAAAAAAAAACTAAAAAGTAGTCCATGTTTTTTTCCAGACTATATTCTACGTGTGCCAAATTTCATCAAGAGCCGTTCCGGAGATACGTTGTAACAAAAATCCATCCAACTAAACTTTCGCAATTATAATATTAGTAAGATTTCTAATTGACACAAAATTATCAGCTATAATTACTCCGCTGGCGCATTGACCCAAAGAGAATCTTGGCCTCCGACACAAGAGATCGCCAAAGTCCCCACCGAGGGGCTCGAAGCCTACCCTAAGTTAAGGGTGATTAGGCCATACTCAATATCATCATCAGTTAAAATAATTTAAATTGATTGTATTTCAAATATCAAACAATGTTACAAATTGGAAACCGCAAACTCGTTAACGTAGTTTATTGATATAGATTTCAAAATCACAAGCTACTAAACAAAGACAATATCTGACTCATTATATTTATTAACAAATGAGGTTTGCGCAATCGTTGTTAGAAAGTGGACAATGAGTCCAGTGGCATCCGAAAATGGAATACATTACCTATTTAGTATTTTACTATACAATGTTCAAGCTTTGATACAATTTTCAATCACTAATTATAAATTTGTTTTATGTTTGCTATTAGAAAACTCATAAAGTACTAAATGTTAACTATTGTCTTACTAGCGGTTGCCCGCGACTCTAGCCTATGTGTTCTTTCAGACTATGTTCTATGTGTATGCCAAATTTCATTAAGATGCATTCAGCCGTTCTGGAGATACCTTCAAACAAACCTCCATCCATCCATCCATCTAAACATTCGCATATTAGTAAGATAATTGAATGAAGTACGATAAAGGAACTTTCTATCAAAGTTATTTGTTGTTTTCAATAAAACACCTCTTTTCTTTATTGCCTTATTCTTTCTTTTTGTTTCTTCAGTAATAATACACTGACTTTCTAAATGGACAGGCTATAGGAGGTGATGTTTTGTGTCGATTTGATTTCCGTAATTCTGGCGCTGATGAGAACTAATAATACATGTAAGTCTGAGCAAATCAAAGAGATCAGTGTAATAGCGCTGCTCTTTTGTTTATTCCATACAAATGTAAAACATATAGGCACAATAAGATACCAGATACAAATATATAGAACAAAAAGATAGAACAAAAACTATTATTAACTAAGTAAGCAATGCTAATGAGAAGTGATGTACCGATATCGGCGCAAGTCGCGGTGCTCGTTAGAATTTCAGAAGAGTTGCGCACCGTACAATTAACCGCTTATCAGATGTAATCACGTTAAACGGTAGTTAGTTAGTCGTGATTATTATTATTTAGTGCGGCGGAATAAAGGTAACGCCTACGCACTATTGACTTATTCGCGTATGTCATAACATGGACATGCCCTACTTTATTGACGTTTAATATGTCGAAGTTGTATGCTCAATTTGGGTTACTACTAAAGGTGCCGCCTACATGCTACTATTATGTATTTCTAAGTTGGATTATAATAAGGCAATGTATTATAATTGGTGACAACACAGCTTGTTTGACATACTGTGTTCTAAATTATTAATGTATAAATAATATTAAAAAATACATATTTTCAAAATTATGGTTCAGACTGTTCACCCTACAAATTTGTAGTTTTAACAGGTTTCCGGTTTTTAAATATACATTTTCCGATTGTCATATTTTCTCATTCGCTTCTTCATTACGTTACCTTTTTCGCAATCCATTTCTTAGACTTACCTCTACCGATCTTAGCTTAATATTAATATTTACAAAACAATGAGGTTCTTATCCATACAAATCTTTCGTGTACATTTACGTTCCGATTGTATCGAGAGCGGCGGTGTATTGGGCATCATCCTTTGTGGGCATTTATTAACAATTGCCCCGCGATCCTACGATACCGGCTAATTATCCTCATGATGTGCATACAGCGCCGCCATGATCTCCCTGACCTCAACTGACTTTCAAATTGCCTTTTTAAACATAAGTAGCTGTCGCCCGCGAATCCGTCCGCTCGGAATACAAAAGTTAAAGTAGCCTATGAGTTCTTCCAGACTATGTTCTACATCTATGCCAATCAGCGAGATCTATGCAGCCGTTCTGAAAATACCTTCTAACAAACGTCCATCCATACATTCGCATTTATAATATTAATATGAACTATATTAATTTATATTAACATATTTGTATTTCTTGTTAAGATATTTATATTTCTGGATGAAATGTTAATTCATCTTGAAATGTAGTAAAGGTTAATTTGTTTTTTTTTTGAATTTTAGATGTATGCACAAAGAGCTAATTAAAATAGTATATTTTTTTATTAAATGTATAACGATTATGAACTTGCGAGCTATATGAAGAGTGCATACTTGTCTCTGGAAAACTTTTAACCATAGATAGTAAAGAGGCGTGTCGCAAGTCTGGTTGTCTGTCGCAAATGATAAATGTATGTGATAAACGCAGGTGCATTGCCGACGATTGCACATCCATGCCGTTTTTTCCTTAGTTAATTTGCCTACAAACTAGTGTACAGTTTGTAGGCAAATTTTTCTTATAATATTTACATAGCCTTTAATTTATAAATCACCTGATATCGTTAACTTAATTATGTACTTTTTATATTGAACTAGCGGTTGCCTGCGACTCCGTCCGCGCTGAATTAAAACTACTTTTTTTAGTAGTCTATATTTTCTTCTCGGCTTTCATCTATGACAAATTTCAGTGAAATTTATACAGTCGTCAGTAGCAGCGCGTGCCAATCGCGATTTCTATATCCATTTTCTTTACGTTCATTCCTTCTTTGATCGCTCCTACTGTGGTCAACACTATAGATAGCGCACATCTATCTCAGATAGCCTAAATTTAACTTCCCTACTACCGGGTATCGACTTCCTACTTTTGTTTGTAATCTTACGATATCTGTCCTTTCAGAGTTAAACAAAGAAGTTTTGTACTTTAAATTATTTTCATAAAATGTTTTGTTTTAATTTGAATATTTTTTTTTTTAATATAACACGTCTGTACGTCAGTCTGTGTGATAGTTTTATGCATAAAGATCATCATCATGAGACCTTTGTAATAGTAATATGAAAAAATAAAATGATACAGTGTGTTATTGTAATCTTTTATTATTTGTTTTATATCCAAAAGATAATAAAAACTAGGATTTTTGTTGTGTTCCAGAATCTTTATCCCTCTCAATCCTCGACGATGTCGGTGGCGATTGCCGCCGAGTTCACGTTAGTCTTAAAGAAGTACTAGAAGTTTGTTCACGTTTTAATACTAATGGCCTTTGTTACCAGGAGGAGCCAGCATCATCAGGGGACAGCGGAGACGAGAGCGGCAGCGAGCCAGACTCGCCGGGGGACAAGAAATCGCATGCGCACGAGTGGCTGCCCGCAGACAATCTAGAGCGTACCAACAATAGGTACGTTATTTTAATCACAATATGCCGTGGAATGATGAAGACGGTTACCCCCCCCCC
>NW_013531716.1:6908771-6913245 GCF_000836235.2 Papilio xuthus
GTTTACAGAATTTAATTTATTATAATTATTATAATGAGTTTTTATGTAAAAAGTTTCCATTGCCAAAGCATCAACAAGCGTCAATAGCCTAATGGTTAAGGGTACGGATTTCCGATCATGAGGTCGGGGGTTCGAATCCCGCCATTCGACTATTGTCGTAAACCATATAGCACAAGCCTAGAGCTTAGTTGGAATGGTAAAAAAAATACTAGTAAATTTACAAAAAAATCTGCTAATATTTTATGAAAAACAACAATTCCACCTCTTTATAGAATAAAGATACATCTTACATAGGATCTTCTATTTAAGATGTACCTTATTCGTCGTAAAGGTCGAAATATTGGCTCTTTGTAAACAAAAGTTACAAGATGTTGTACATGTTTCGGCAGTGGAAATCCATGTTAAGAATGTTTTGTATTGGAATAACATTGAGTATTTTTTATACCAAAACGAATCTAATAATTTTTTTTTACTTTTTATTTATTTATTATAAAGAGGATCGTCACATTTTGAGTTTAACATTTCTTATAGATTTCTTAATTTGTGTCCTATGTTAATCGTAGATGCGTTGCCTATCATTAAGCAACGGAGGAGAGGACGACCAGAAATAGAAGATTTCTCCTTCCTATTCATCCACTCCTCCGTTAAATCCACTTCCCCTTCCCAGCCCTCCTTGTAAGAAAAGGGTGGTATAGGAAAGCGGACTAATATTTGACCTTCGGTACACTTGAATTTGGATAAAATAAAAACTTTAAAATAACTCTACTTTTCCTAATTTCTTATAAGTTACTTTTACTCTTATAACTTTTTTGCAACATATCGAAAGTACTGATTTTTGTTCCTAACATATTTAGTTTTTATTCGTATTTAATTAAGAAATAAAAATCGAAAAAAACTAATCGTCAAGAACGTTATAATTCAATTTGATTATGAACTAGTTAAAGTAAAATTAATAATTCACTCATTAATAAACCATATGCCACAGTTAAAGGATAATCAATATTTAAGCTACCCTTAGTGTAGATTTACACTAAGGAACGTCCTATACATTGGTACTATTCTGTACGTGGCGGTTTGTTTTGTGACGAAATGTGACGACCTATAACTTTTGTCTCTGACTGTTTTGATCACGGTCATGTTTAGTTGTTAATTTTTCACGCATTTATTTAAGTTCTTCATTGTATAAACAAGATTATGTTATTTTCAACTATTTTCGCCGACTGCGTAATTAATTGTTTTTTTTCTTTTATTATAATGATTAATGTTCCTTTTTTCTTTTGTATTAAAATTAATAAATACAAACTTGTTGAATTTATTTAAACCTTTGTCCTACATTTTAATACTGTTAGGAAGAAAATACGAAAATATACCAGTGTATTGACGCACGACGATAAACACCTCGGTGTTCCCGCTGGGAGTCCTAATGGTCCCTAAGGGAGGCTTATGTGTAGAATTATAATAATATGAGACATCTAAACTGAGGTATTACTTAGGTGAATATTTAACATATTAATGAGTGTGAGGTCTAATGTACTTTTAAGAATTTATTAAAAAATTTATAATCAATTAGGCATTTAGATTCCATTGACGTCGACTTGAGTTAACATTTCTTAGAATCTCGGAAGAAATTAAAATATCCCATCCCTTGAGGTTCGAATGCAATAAAGAAAACCTTTGACTTTTAAGAGACAGGATCTGTAAAGCGCACACACCCCTCATTGTAATAAAAAGCAATAAGTTCTAAGTCTCCATGCTTATGTGCTCTATTATGTGTTTAATTTTTTTATTTAATTGGCATGCATAAAGAAGGTTCAATTTTAGATAAGTTTTAGCAGGATCTGCAAATGTTTACCTCACCCCCAGCAAAGAGCGTCAGAATTACAACAGTGGGACTTTGCCTAGTCTGTTTCTTTATAGTCAAAGATTACATACATACATATAGGTCGATATTCTAAGAACGATATTTGGCATATCGCATCATCGATATGTTTGCTATTTAATGCAGTGGGAACTTCTGCCATTGGCCGATGACTGACCAATGTGCACTGTTGATTAATAATTGTACTCGACACTAACAAATAATGTGTGGAGTCGTGTTGTAATAGAAAATAATGACAGATTTTTTTGTATTAAAATTGATTAAATATATTCGTTTTTTAATATAGTTAAAGACATAAATTTCTATTTTATGATCCTTACTACGAGGATTTTGCCTTTATTCATCACATACTTAATATTATGAGGTAATGAGAATAATAAATCTTCGTAAGTCTATTTCTTTTTTACTAGAACTATAACAAAATTTATTAATAGATAAGTTAACTATTATAATTTTCTTAATAAAGTGATTTTTTTTAATTTCACTATATAGATAAAAATATTTATTATAACGATAACTCCACTCAATTTCTTGTTCATTTAACTTAACACATGTGGGCAATGCATAGCAATAAGAATAAACTGACGCACACATGCAAACCCATACATACATAAATACAAAAATAAAGACAAAACATACAATTAACAGATCGACATTTAATCGAATTCCTTATAGCAAATGATCCGTAAAACATTGAATATGTATGAAAAAATTAACTTGATGTACTAAAGACCAAATAGATATGGAAACATGCACTTGTTATGAGGTTCTTTTAGTTGTTTTTTTTAAAGGACAGTCACTAGTGATGTTACAAATAGATTTATATTTTTTACGATATTTTATTTCTAGAAAAAAATACATTTCAAATTATGATAAAAATAATACTGGCTGGTTGAAAAATTACGTAAATTATTTATAAGCAAATTTTAATTATTTTAAAACTATTTTTTGTACGATTCGGTAAGTTTTTTATCTATCGAAAATCTGAAATTAAGGAGCACTAAATTATTCATTATACATTTTTTGTCGATATTATTTTACATATTTTTACTAGCTATAAAAACGAACCAACTTTGTCGTTTCCCATCACTAAACATGTATGGGAAAATTTTCTAGTTCTATGCCTCAGCGAACTAATGTCTCTTGTATAATTGAATTAAGAAATTGTAAATGCTGATAAATTGCATAAATGACTAATAAATGTAGCAAAAGCTCATATATTTCTTACTTACAAAAAACTATTTACTAATTTTTGGATTGCGAATGTTTGGATGGATGGATGGGTGTTTGTTTGATGGTATCTTCGGAACGGATGCATAGATATCGCTGAAATTTGAATTAGATGTAGAACATATCCTGGAAGAACGCACAGGCTACTAATTATGTTTTTTTTCAATTCCGCGAGGACGGAGTCGCGGGCAACAGCTTTAGTTAAATATTACTAATATTATAATTGCGCATGGTTGGATGGATGGATGTTTGAAGGTATTCTTCAGGATAGCTGCATGGATCTCGCTTTTTTTGGCATAGATATAAAACATATCCTGGAAGAACACATAGGTTACTGATTATTATTTTTTAATTTCCGTGTTGACCGAGTCCTTGAGTAATTAATTTTATAATCTCCCTTACAAATCAAATAAAGTAAAGTTAAACAAACAATTCAGTACACAATTAAAATCTAATATTTATTGCACTAGGAACATCGCATAACATAACGGTAGGTTTGTTTGTCTGTATGTATTATATTTGCAAATGGCGGCGATTGTCGATAGCTTACTTTGGTCCCCCCTTTCCCGGCAGTCACTGCGGCCTGTAGATATGAGTGATAGAAGCAACATCTACGAATGGCAGATACAATATCGACATGGTTATAATTCAACTCTATAATCGGTTTGTTGCAATTTATTACAAACACGTGTGGCAACACTGAATAATGTCAACAGATCATGAATGTCTACAGATATTGTACTAAACTGTGAGAAATTAAACGCCGATTTATAATACAAATTTATAAATTCTAATAAATAGAAAAACTATTGAAATATATAAGGGATTCGAACCAGAATCTCTATATTTGAAAGTTGATCTATAGATGGCAGCACTAAACATAAATGCCGCTTTAACACAATCTGTTACGTTAGAAAAATGTTTGAAAACTATACAATACTTTAAGTTTTTTAACCCTTAATTCGACGAATTTTTTTGTAGCAAAAAACTGTTTTTTTTTTAGTAAAGTCATACTTACGTAATTTTCTCTAAACTAGTTCAGTAGATTTTTTTTAGTTGTTCGTCACACTGGACACCATTGAATTAAGGGTTAATAAAAAAATCATATGACAATCTAAATGTATTCAAAACAAATGATTGTTGTGACAATTGTTTTTTTTTTAATTAATTATATTTATATAATATAAACTATATGAAAATAAGTGTATACCGCCTGGCCATCAAGAAGTGCTACGCGCTACGACTATGCAAGAATTTTACAAGTAAAGCATGCAAATATTTTAAAATACCAAGCGACAAGATGCTTCGAATACTTTTTAAATTGTAGGACGTTAAGGCACTAGGTTAACAATAATTTGTGGACTT
>NW_013531716.1:6914912-6922327 GCF_000836235.2 Papilio xuthus
AAGTAAATAACTTTATTCAACTTATAACTTGACCTGTCCGCTAACTCATCAATTAAACAAAAGATTTGTCGTCAACTTTAACTTAGTTGGAGTTCTACGTTATTACACAAGTTAAAATCTACTCTAGATATTAAGTTATTTGGTCTACAAATTATTTGTCATGTTAAGTTTAAGAGTACTTCAACATATTTTAAGTAAGGTTATATAACATTATTTAGTACATATGTTTTAATAAGTTTACGACTAGCCATAAAAATTGGTAAGATAGCCTAGTAAATAAAACTAAAATATCAAGCTTAAGAGAAATTTAAGATCTTGAGCTATTTGTCTATACAATATCTATTCTTTCTACAATTATAAGAAGTAATTAGCCATTTGCATCAAAACAATTGCGTTATTTCAGTATATATTGTAAGCTATAAACCATTTGTTTCAGAGACTCTTCCACGTCATCTCTTACCCAAAAATATTATTACGATGATACTGGCTGTACACGTCTCCATCGACTCCAAATAAAAAGAAAACCTAATAAGTAGCTTGTACGATATTCCAGGCTTTTATTCAGATTGTTTAAGCTGTTTTGGAAATACGTTTATAAACATCTAAAGTTTCGCATTTATAAGTAAGATCATAATGAGGTTATAGTGTGCTTAAAAGTAAGTTTTTAATAAAGAATTTCTAAGTAATCCTATATTTACATAAATTACTCATTAGCTTTATTAACTAGGAAATAATTATTCCTACTTAATAAAGCTGTAGTTCAGAAATATGGTAGTTAGAATTTTGTTCCTGGTTATAAAAACTTGATATATAAATTATAGGCATATAATATGCTATATGAAATTTTCCGCGTACAGTACGCATTGTAAGAAAAGCGGGCATTAACAATTCTGTGTTGGTGCGCATAAATATTTCGCGAACGGTCGCTCTATGGCTGTATTATTTTAATAATGCTCACCATAATTGGGTTCGCGCGTCAAATTTATATAGGGTGACCATGATACTTCTGATTTACAAAAGACTGGACATACATTTTCCTTCCCACCCTTTTCTATTAAGGAAAAGATAAGAAGGGAAAGTGGATTTAATAGAAGTGTAGATAAGAAGGTCATAATCAACTTACTATACTTCCCCACCGAGGGGCTCGGAGCCTACCCTAAGTTAGGGGTGACTAGGCCATAGTAGACTACGCTGGCCAAGTGCGGGTTGATTGATTTCACACATATCTTTCAATTTCTTCTCAGATATGTGCAGGTTGCATCACGATGTTTCCTTCAGCGCAATAACGTCGGATAAATGTACATATGCAAATCGAAAATCGAAAGACACATTGGTACATTACGGGATTCGAACGCAGGACCTGCAGATTGCATGTCAAGGGCTTGACTCCTGAGCCACCGACGCTCTAAGAAAGTGTAATATTCTCTTTCTGTGCGTCTCCATCGTCGATAAAAGGTAGGTAACACATCTGCTTATGGATACTTGGATGCTTATGGATCTATGGGCAACGGCAGTTTCGTCATTTCGGCGAATTTAGGTGGCCACTTACTCGTTGGTCACCTTATAATATACAAAAGAAATACTTAGCTATTTCAACTAGAAATACAAAAAGACTTAAAGTAATGAAAAGTATGTTTTCGTATCGTAAACAAAACTTCGTAATATTTTTACAGGAATGACGGCCATGTTATACAAAGTAAAACAAAGAAATGGCTTAATAATCACAAAACTGGCATTTTATTTTACATAACATTAAGAAAAAACACTTTGAATGCTTTAGAAATATCCAAATTTAATATTAAAACTAAGTGAATTGGTTAATTTGTTTTTTTGACACTATTTTTTTTTATAGGAGAAGGGGCAAACGAGCAATGATTCGCCTAAGATTATTTGATCCGGCGCCCATTGGCATGCGCAACACCAGAGGAACCGCAGATACATTGCCGGCCTTTAAGGAAAGTGTACGCTCTTTTCTTGAAGGCCCCTACGTCGAAATTATTGAATAGAAATGTCTCTTCTAAGATAAAAATCATGTACATAACTCTATTAAGTAAGACTTCGCATATTTCTCGAATGATTTAGTAATAAATATAGAAAAAAACATGTCCATTAAAAGAGAAGTATGGCGTTTACTACCAATCAATATATCAACTTTTTAAATTGTCACTGAAATTGTAATAAACGTCAAACCGTACTTTTCACTGGGCCTAGTACGAATATTTGTGACAACGCCATTGTATCGTCGTCGACAAAATTTGTGCAACGCCCCCTATCGGGACTAAAGTATACCAAAAATCTCCTACTAATCTTACTTCTAACTAATAATATAAATGCGAATGTTTGGATGGATGGATGCTTGTTTTAAGGTATCTCAAAAACGGAATTTCCAAATTCATAGTCTGGAGGAACTCATAGGTTTATTAAGTTTTTTTTTTAATACTACGTCGACGGAGTCGCTGGCGATAGCTAGTTTTGTCATCATTTTGACGATAGCAATTTGTTGCAAGACATTATTACAAGACTGATATGGGGGTAGTATGTTTCAAAGTTTGTATGTTTTTATATATGCCTATTTTATATGCCTTTTAGCCTTAGTGTCGAATTTACTGTAATAAGAGTTTTATTTTGTTTAATGTGGTTTAAATTTAAATTTATAATAATTTTAATTTTGCAGTAATTTTCCTGACTATTCACCACATACAAACACTACTTAGATCCGAGGTGTTTAATTTATAACTTAATCCCAACTTTGCTCCAACTTAGCTCTAACTTGCTTCAGTCTACAGTAAGTGCGGAACTAATTAAAGTCTGAATGATTTAAGTTTGTGTTGAATTATTTATCTCACATTTATATGTCGATATTTAATAGATTTATTCTTAAAGTAATTTCTAAATTTCTGTTAATAATATCTAATCACTGAAACATAATTTTATTTCTACCAATTATAAAAAATCATTAATCCCATTACATCATCCCATTTTAGTAAAGTTGCCAACTTCAGTACAGTCAAACCTTGATAAACGTGAGTTTAAGGGACCGCGATATTTTTCACACTTATAGAGGTTTCTCTTATAGAGGTTTCTCTTATAGAAAGTTCCCAAAATTTTCGCTTATGAACTGGACAATGACTCTCGCGTATGTACAGCAATTTCTCGGTTATCCAGAGTCGACTGTATTGTCAAAGCCTTGTTTTGAATAATATCTCTTAACACATAGGAAGGGGAAATATGTCTCTATAGGTTCCTCCGTCCATTTAAAGTAGGCATTGCAGACGTCTATGGGGCTAATAACTTTGCTTTAGCAAAATCAATCGTAATATTGTTTGCCACTGGACAAAAAGAAGTTTAATTTATCAACTTGGTAAAGAAAATCCGTCATTCAAATAACAAAATGTTCACCATGTTATTAGAATTAGTATGTGTAGGGTGTTGTGCCCCTAAACAGTCGCGTCCGCTCCGCGTATGGCTGTGTTCATTGTCTTAAGTACCAATTGCCCGTTGGCCGGCTGAAGGACGATTTTCAAAGTACCCCCGACACATAATCGATTTTCGTTGTTGTATTGATTAATCTATGTTCATTGTTATCGAACATTTGGACCAATGGTTGGAATATAAAAACTGTCGATTAATTACGCGACAATTTTTCGAAATTAAAAATAAAGTAGATTCTTTTTATATTTAATAAGCCAGCTTATTATGACCCCATATGATGTTAAGTGATGATTTGGTCAAATAATGGTTCGTTTTTACCAAATTTTCATCAAAATTTGAATACAAATTTAGAAATGCAAATGATAAAAACATATTACAAATACACTGTTTTTTACAAGTGGAAGAACGTGGTGCGTGAACGTGGTGAAATTCATGGGTGACTGTCTAGTTCCAGACGAAGATGTTGAGGACAGATTAATGCAAACACTTACCACCATTTGGATACTAGCGTGTGAGAGACAGAGCGATAGAACAAATATTAGATTAATAACAACGCTATCTAGTACGAATATTTGTGACAATGCCTTCGTATCGTTATCAACAATATGTCAAAATTGGTTTGAGATTTTTTGTATATACTTATACGCCTTGTTGGCTATGGCCTAGTTAACTCTAACTTAGGGTAGGCTTGAAGCACCTCGGTGGGGTCTATAGTGAGCTGATGAAGATACGCCTTGTTGCTGCACAAATTTTAATACCAAGTTTGTCTATGACGATACGATGGCATTAGTCACAAATATCCAAGCTAGTCGTTTGTATTATATTACTTTGTGTTTTCTCATAACTACGTTCTGTAAAGAAAAACCGTATATGTACCGTTAGGATTACCAGGAGAGCATAACCACAGTGTGGTAAATATTCTCACATCTATTTCTATTCCTTGCATAAAAGTACAGCGAGCGTATATCATTCCTGTACGGCTTGTAATCAAGGTATCGATCGGTGGCTTAATAAGGCCGGGACAGGATTGGATGAAAAAAAAACTTTAAAATTACGAGATGGACCGATCGTGTTACGGGCATCAGCAAAAACTGAACGCGCGACGTACGCAACCAGTTGACCACTTGTGTGTGCTCCCCTTTATACCAAACGGAATACAAAAGGAACCCAATATAACCTTCAAATGACTTCATACATACAAATGTATGAAGAAACTTATATGTCTTATATCTTTATCCATCTCCCGAAGATTAAGAAACTGACTATTAGATTTTATTTTCATTCGTTTTCAGTGTTTATAAAAATCGTGTCGTCTCCGTCCCGTGGCTGTAAATAGGCCTCACGTGTAGTAAGATGGCAGCTCGTCTGCGGGCACAAGGGGCGAAGCTCTGTCTCCCCCGACACCAACAAGCTCACACTATACGATTTTTGTAAAGGAATTTGTTGTCTGATGATTTTCTTTTAATTTTTTTTAAGATATTGTGATGCAAACCGCAGCAGCTTACGCACGAAGTAGTTATTGCTATAGTTTTTTTTTTAAGTCTAATAAAGTTAATTTTACATGACTTTTGCTTAGACTTTTTTATGTAGTGACAAAGTTAAACTCCTCTAAAAATATTTTCAAAGTTCTTTACATTGGATTTTTTAATTTTTAATCATTATCACAGTATGATTATTTTTCTCTTGGAAAAATGCCGCCGTGTGTGTGGGGCCACGCACGTAGCTTATGATATTCAGCGTACGCGCGCTTCGCAAAAACTGGACGCCGCCATTTTGGACGCGCGCGCGCACTCTCCGGTTATTACGGGAAATCTTATGTTAATTACAATTATATACTTGTACACTACAACGAAGAGAGGCAACCCTACCATTGTAACTCGCCATTCGAAAATGAACAATATCTTTTTACGATAAAGTTGATATTTGCATGATTATATTAATCAATCTAATTGCGCCCCATTTCGCCTACCGTTACATACGATGTGACAGTAAAAACGAATATCCTATACAATTTTAATGCATTCGCAGGAATTTACGGGAGATTCCTACGAGGACGGTTTGAAAAAAACATGTGTGGCCGGCGTGTCGTGAATTTTGATTCGACTTGCATCTAGTTTAATGTCTTATTGGTATTTAAAAAGGGAGGGGACTAGAAATACACATGTATAAGACACACCTCCTAGCCAATGTCTACTTATTATATACTAGTTATGTACCAGACCTTAAGTCTCGATAGTGGGGTAAAAACTAGTATATAGATAAATATTATCAAGTATTTTTATACGAAAATAACGTCGTATATATGCTGGCTGGTTGTAATTTGTGTCTCATTACAAAGTAATATAAATCTATTTAAAAGTATAATTCTTTGCAAAATTGTATACCTAATACCTTCTCATAAATCGAATACTAGCATAAAAACACAATAATGCAACGATTTTTTTTTACATTAAAAGGAATTTTGTTATCCAAGCTAATTATTGCTCAACATAATTAATGGATTAAGTAATTTTAAGTTAATACACTTGTACAGCTTGTTAAGTTTAAGTTATACTACTTAAGCCAATAATGTTTATTTCATGTAAACAAAATACATTTATTTTCATACCTTGTTATGAGATCGTTTAAGTTTAAATGGCTTAATGTTGTTATAGCGTAGTGGTTTCTAGAAAATAGAAAAAATATTTAAATGTTATTATGACAAGGTTGCATGTTTCCGTAACTTAATTTGCGTTGAAAAACAAAATCATCTGCAACTTTCTTTTGTTTTGCAAATCGCTCTAAGCTCTAGAGTTGCTATTGTCAAAGCAGTTTGGAGAGGTTTTATTTTAAATCATCCTGTATATTACCCGTATATTACCCGACTTAAAGAAGGGTTAATTTTTTGTGAGTTGTGTCAATATATTTAATTTCAACATTTTTTTATATCATAAAGTGGCAAACGAGCGTGCGGCCACCTGAAATCGCTGAATAGCAAAGTGACCGTTGCCCATAGACATCCGCAATTGCATATGCGTTGCCTACCTTTAATCGATGGAGGAGAGGATGCACAAAAAGAAAACATGTTCCCTTTCCATGCATCCTCTCATCCAGAAAGTCCACTTCCCCATCCCATCCTTTCCTTATGAGAAAGAGGGTGGGAAGGGAAAGAGGGCTAAATTAGGCTTCCTGGACGCACACTCATCAGACGAAACGCGGAATTGCTTCCAATTGACGCCTGTCTTCTGTGTGGTCGTGGTATTTCACCGGGCGAACCGGGCCAATTCATGCGAAGACGCTAAAGCGGGCTCTATCACTGTTATAACATCCTGTATGTTATCGATTTTGATGATTGAATTTTGATTCGTATTCTTAATCAAGGTATCATAGGGCTTTAACCTATTGCTTTTTTTCTAACTACTTCTTTACTTTACTGAGATATAATATGTGTTAAACCCATTAAATGTATTTTGTACCTGATATTCAATGATGTAGGTCTCACATAGAGATTTCAAAATCCATCATTTTAAAACCAAATGTCAAGCGATCACTGTACTGTCAGCCTGTCACCATCTGAACCCTGTACGCGATAGGTTGTCAAAGACACGTGTCTGCGCGACAGGCTGTCGCTGCGACATGCGCGCCCCCTATAAGGTTACCTATCAGCTTACTTTACTTCTGACATCCGGCGGACGCGCCCCGTTCTACGTTTAGGCCTAGACATTGCGGTCACGTGACAACGCGCATGTTTATTACTATGACACAAATATTACATTTCATTTTGATATTTGTGTTTAAACATACTGTCATCTCTTATATTATCTTTGAAAGAATGGAGACGACAATATGCATAATTAATCGTCACTGTTATATATCTCGATTGTTATTTGAATACTTATGTTTATAATTTTTATGTAAATCGATGTAAATAAGCAATTAATATTGTTTTTATTCTATTAATAGTGTAATTTGTATGAGAAGACTAATAATTAGTTTATTATTAC
>NW_013531716.1:6923751-7099406 GCF_000836235.2 Papilio xuthus
CACAAGTATTATGCAACGGTGACTTCACTCCATTTGGGGGCAATGGATACCAATATACGTCGTAGTGTACATAAAAGAACATCTTTAGAGTACCACTTAAGGTCCCCGGCCTTACTGAGATGGCGGACTCTAAATATGTAATGTAAGTGGGGTAGGGTATCGCTTCGGGTAAGTTTCGTTATGGATTGACTCCAAAATTATGGTCTGGAAGCGGTTAAGGTGATGCACGTGGTGTCTGATGCAGGGGTTTCCTTGCCGCGATGACTACATCCAAATGATGATGTTTGTTACTTTAAGGTGTACATTTAGCACTTGTAAAGCTATGTTCTATGTTAAAGACAAAGGCTTCAAAAAGTATAATAACTTTAGTATTACGTCAGAAAAGGATAAGTCGATTTTTAATTTCCTGGTTATAAATCTAACTCAGATTTATGTACATAAATATCAACTAAAGAAATACAAAAAAAGACATCATAAAATTATTATTTTAAGTTTCAAGACAAAGTTTATTTGGACTTACGCAGCCTATACTAGTCCACTGTTGGACATAGGCCTCTTCCATGGCACGCCACTGAGCACCATCCTCGGCCACTCTCATCCAGATCTTGCCAGCTGCCCTGGGAAGATCATCGCTCCACCGAGTCTGAGGACGTGTTTTTTTTTATTAAAACATAAAAAGAGGTTAAATTCGAGTAGCTAATCTTAGTGGAAATAGACACTAAAACTATATATAAACTAAAAACACAATATTTAAAACTAGAACCGACACTAAGCTTGTTACGCAATAAAAACAAAGTCCTTGTATGACGCAAGTCATTTAGCACTATTTTTATCAATCGTAACAAAGTTTTGGTGACCAATTCGCATCACCAAATACGTTGTTTGACCACACAATTTGGTGACGCCCGATATGGCGTTCGCTTTTTGTGACCACCCTCTAATTAGTTCGGGACTAATTTCCTCACATACGTTACTTGACATTCGATTGTTGACGCGGGAAACTTTTCAATGTTAGTTACGTGTGACGTCACAGCTCGCTTTAACTCTGTTTACCTTAATTTTTTATCTATATTTTTAACAACTTAGTTCGAATTCTATTTACTCATTCACCTCATTCATTTCCTTTCGTTCGATGTTAAAAACTAAAACATATTTTCGATAGATTTCAATTGTGTTTTTTTTATGTAATAAAGTTCTACATTTATTAACCTTTCCATAGTTTATAATAAATCATAATTAAACCTTATACTTTATAATTCGTAGCAAAATTTAATCCGTGGGCGCTTAGCTCACACGGCAACGTAAATCTTCGAAACGTTGAATCGTCAACGCGAGTCGTCTGTTCGATCGATGCAGGCATATCGACTACATGTTAACTGTATAGAATTTGCTCAGCCATCTTGAAAATCGCAATGACTTTTCTCGCACGATCTTGACAAACAGATTGGTAGCGACTGATTTTGACGAGAACAAAATGTCATGCCTGTACGAAGCAGTATGACATTGTATTGCGTAAGTCGCTTAGCGACTAAAATCTCTAAGTTTCGAGAAGATTAACATTGGCTTCCAAGGGTTTAACACGACGTATTTCCCTGCTATATCCCAGTAATATTCTTTTAGACAAACTGCAATATGACCAATGCAACAAAAATATACAAATAACTGAATACTGAACGAATAAAATTATGTTTAATCTGTTCATTATATTCTGTGTGTCACAAAGCTCACTAAGTATAGTGCGAGAAATTTAACTGGTCCGGTAAAAGGAACTATCGCGATTAATTCTGTCAAATATGTAAAACCAACTTAAAGATAGAAAATTACGAAGAAGAGTTTTGGTACATTAGCTTTAGTCCACCGGGTCAGGTAAATCACTCGATCTGGATTAATTCAAAGAGTGCTGTTATAGCCAAAACTTTATGTTTATTAGTGTTCTCGAATCAACGCCCTCTTTACTGCTGTCTACCCTTTTTCGGTCGTTTACGATTTCAACGGCGTTAGGAAAATTTGCCATTTTTAGGGAAACTAGATGTTAACGGTTTGTTGACACGTAACTGTATCTCTGAGTAGTATTGTCCTTTTAAAAATTAATAAATTCACTTTTAAATACATTTATTTAACATAAATGACGTAGATTAGTTTAAATGGATTAGAACGGTGATTCAGAATTAAAATTATAAAGTCTAGCGAACTCCAGATTAACTGGTTGTTTTTTTTTCATTTTATAACAAAATTAAATATGGCCTATGAAATTTATACGAATGCTAACACTTGTATACATAATATACGCCATGTCGTTCTTGAGTTAATTAAAAAAATCATTACAGAATTAAACTAAATTCTTTATAGTTAGTTTTTTTAAATTTATTATCTATTTTTATTGCTATAAAAAACTTTCGCTATAAGATTTTATAATCCTGACTACTTCGTAAAATTGAAACATAAAAAAATTAAGTTCATATAAGTAAATGGAGCAAAATAAATAACAATAAATGTTCAAACGAAAAAACTTCGTCCATCTTTCCTTTTGTTTGTGGTTTATAGTTGTAGATGCGACATTGTCTATGGTCAACAAACTGATTTCATCTGACGAACTTTTCCACATTAACTATCGATCATAAAATCTATTTCGTGTGTCAGAATAACATCTTTGCTAAACTTTGGTAATAAATGTCAAAGATTTATTTTTTGTTTATATGTACTTTATTCTCTAATTTATCACATCTTTAGCTAAAGTCATATTTAAGTAAATTATTATATAAAGTAACTTTAACTTATGATTTAAACATATAACCTTAGTGTTTATTTTTAGTGTAATTTTCTACGACGCAGCCTTAACTCTTACCCTAAGGTCTGCAACACACAATCGTTAATTAAATGGATCTTAAGCGAACCCAAATCTTACTAATACGAGTATTATAAATGTTTAGAAGCATGGATGGATGTTTGTTTGAAAGTATCTCCAGAACGGCTCAACGGATCTTAATGAAATTTGGCATAGATGTAGAGTAGAGCATAGTCTGGAAGAACACATAACAAATTATGTTTTTTTTTAATTTTGCACGGAAGGAGAAGCCGGCGACCGCTAGTATCATATAAGCCTATGGCGGATTTACTTCGGTTTTGATTCAATATGTTAGCTTACGCTTTGATATGCAAGAATACATTAGTAGACGCGGCATTTATACAAAAATTACATTTGAAGAGTTTTCATAAGTCTAGAGAAATCTATGTTTTTTTCCCATTTGTCACAAGTCTTAAGGTTCTGTCAGTATTATGTTTTGAAGGTCTTTTTTTAACTTTAAAGTTTCTTATTCGCTACACTTGTTTTACAAACATTAAGTATTTATTTGCGGTTCCTTTTTGAGCTTTAAGTATCAGGATTTTAACCGGTCGATGAACTGAGTTTGTTTTCGTCATCAGATCGCAGACCCTAAAATCCACCTTTTAAAGTAAACTGCGTGGTTGCGAACGACGCAAACATACCCACTGCCTACATTCAAACTGTTATTTTGCTTTTTTATTAGCGAATTTATTAGGAAATTTTATTATCAGAGTAGCTGTATCTGATAGATTTATAATCTATCGTATTTATGTTGTAATATTGTAAAATAGTGTGACCTGTGTTGTTGGCTTAATTATTAAAGGATATTTTTATTAATTTTTCCATTTTTTTTTTAATGTCATAAGGTGGCAAACGAGCGAGCGGCCACCTGAAATCGCTGAAATAGCAAAGCGACTGTTGCCCATAGACATACGCAATTGCATATGCGTTGCCTACCTTTAATCGACGGAGGAGAGGATGCCCAGAAATAAAATATTTTGCCTTTCCGTGCATCCTCTCATCCGGTAAGTCCACTTCCACTTTCCATCCTTTCCTTATAAGAAAAAGGGTGGGAAGGGGAAGAGGACTAAATTAGGCCTCCGGGACGCACACTCATCAGACGAAACGCGGAATTGCTTCTACTTGACGCCTGACTTCTGTGTGGTCGTGGTATTCCACCGGGCGAGCCGGGCCGATTCGTGCGAAGATGTTAAAGCGGGCTCTACCACTGTTAGATTTCTTTTAAATGTATAGCTTTATACCGTAATATTTCGAAATAAAAACTTGATTTAGCAAAAAAAAAACATAAAAAATATATTTATGACTAAAAGTCTAATGTAAAATACAGATAAAAATGTTACGACTGAAAGTACAACAAAAATGTCATGGATTTAACTTTTGAGATAAAGTTTTTATGATAAATTCACAAACTGAATATTGCCATTTTAGAAAAATTGCTCATTTTTTCGAAGTAATGCATTAGTTTAAACTAATTTGCTAATTAATAAGTTTCGATGTCGAACACATTAAAATAAAACTGTTTTTTTAATATTAAAAGAACTAAAAGTGAATAGCAATTGGTGACTGTCGGCCCACGAAGAATTTAAGGATAACTCTATTTAAATGCTCATTATGAACTTGTACTGCCATCTATTAGTGCAAATTGAAAAAATTAATTATTTTCCCGATAAAATATTTTTATTAAAAGGCGCTGATAGATGGCGCTAATCCTAAATGTTTGAAAGAAATATAAATTAAATCCCAATTATGTGTTTTTGATAACACAAGGATTAATTTTATAATTTGCAAATAAATAATGCTCATTAAGATTACACCTTATAGTCGGTATTTTCTAGATGAGAACACGTGACGTGGAATCAAATTAATAACATAACGCCCTTAGTTTATCGCAAACTCGGTCACGACCCGACGCAGGCCGCATGTGTTATTTATTAGATCTTTCACCTAGTGTCAGGGCTTTTAGGCAGCTCGCTTAGGTCATATATCGACTGGATAAATATATTACCTGTCATGACTGAAGCTACGCTATATTTGTTGATGCTACTAAATAAACTATTTAATGGAATGTATTATACGAGCATTCTTCAGTATTACATCAATTTATGTTCAAATTACTATATATAATGGAGAGAAAAATAAATACAAACTTAAATTATAACACGAAGTTGTCGCTTAAAAGACTTCATCTGCTTTTTTGAAGCGCCTGTGAAAATCTTTATAGCAAATATTCAATTTTACAAATTCTTGTTGCTTATAAAACGATAACGGGAAATAGTTGTAAATAAGAAATTTATAAAGATATACTCTTCCAAAAATGTAAAGGAATAAATATAAATATAATATAAATAGATATGTATTTTTAGAAGTTGATAAATCCAAAAATATTTTTTTACCCTTATCTTTAGATGAAGAGACGGGTAACATTTTATTTTTCACATGTTTATTGCACTCTTATAATATAAATATTATCGTCATCCAAAGCTTTTACCTTTTCACATCTGCTTGAAATAAATTGCTATTCGTTTGGCACAGGCATTTTTTTGTAGGCAACATAAGACTTTATGTACTGCTACTGATTTAACAGGAAGATTTAATTTAATGTTATTAATTTTAGGAACTAGGTAATTTGATATATCACTTTTGTAGTATTACTAATATTAATTCCGCGTAAAACTTTATATTATTCACTGTAACATCTAATAATTATTAAAATCGATTCAGAACTAGTGACATGCATTTAATAACCAATGTAACCAGATATGTAGCCAGTATTTGATGGTCTCCCAAAGGTACGTACTCATATTAACTTGTTTTAATGTTTAGTTTAACAGAAGCTCAGAATATATTGGTAGGTTGAGTAATTCAAAGCAGTGGGTCGTAGGGGGTGGTTGTCTATGCATTATGTAGGGGGCAATCAATGGAAGGTGTTGGTCGATGATTGTTGGCCAAACTGTGAAGAGTTATTGTTAAATAGAATAGAGTAGCTATATGTTTAATTTTTTAAATCGAATCATTAAGAACAATTCCTTCAATTGTTCGAGTATAAATTTATTTTAGGAGAAATTGCTATAAAAAAACGATAGGCGTTAAAACTATTTTTCCTAAATACTTTTTATTTATTTAACGAGTAATCGGACGTAGCAGATAAATCTTTAAGTGGCCTTAAGTCGAGCGGTCGTCAAAGATAACAGAAAATCAATAAATAGTCGACAGTAGCCTGAACTTCGTAAACAACATTAGATGGAAACAAAAATAAGACTATATAACAAAGATAAATAAAACTTCTCTAACTCCTTTGCAAAGTCATAAAATTCCTTCATCTTATCCATATGACCCATAAAAAGTTAGAAATTTATGTTCAGATATTTTTTTATCTATACCTATTCCGTAACTAGATTGGATACAGATTTATACTGTGATCGTTCAACTTCCTTACCGTAGACTTCTACTGCCGAAAGAAAATTGTTTTTTTAATTTAATGTTCCGTATCTCGAAAAGAAAAAAAACGGAAACCTTAATATAGGATCACTTTGTTGTCCGTCGATCTGTCTGTCAATATATATATATATATATATATATATATATATATAAGCTACAAAAAGTCGCTGATTTTTCTTTCCCATAACTGTAAGTTTTTAATAAATACTATATAACTACATTGTAGGGACCTCGACGAGATATTTGACATATCAGAAATAAATTTTAAAATTAAAAATTTATTACATTTCGTCTCCAAGTATTTCTCTGTGATCGCGGGTAAGGCTGGTCTTTGCGTTCCAGTGCGCTAGTAATTTCTGTACAAGCATTGTTAGAGTCCTGAATGTATGTGGCACAATCCATCTTGATACTTTAGAATAAACTAATTCAATAAAAATTTCTAAAGCAAATACAATGCACTTTTAATTTAAATTGAAACACAATTTCAAGACCATACAAAACGGGCAAATTTCAGTCCACTTCCCTATCCTTGCCGTTTTAATACGAAAAGAATGGGAAGGAAAAGTGGACTGAGCATTCCCTTTTCTATCTATTGATAAAGGCATCGCATCTGCAACTGCAAATGTCTACTAAGCGGTAACTTAGCTTTAGCGATAAATAGTCGATTGATTTGCCATCTTATATTAAAAAAAGTATCAAGATGTATAAATCCTGACAATATCGACTACTGAAAGTAAACGTGAGCAGGTGAAAATAAAACCTATACAATGAAATTAATCGGCTAGTGTCTACTACGAGCCGCGGCGCGTCGCACGACTGTCGCCAGCCAGTGTTGACATATTACAGTACATTTTGTTTTTTAATCAGTGTTGCAATTTTTGAAAAAAATTAAAAAGATATTTACAAATTTAATTCAATATTGACTATTCATGTGTTAGAAGAAAGTTTGAATTGTGAAGTGAATCTCTTTTGTTGTTGATTTCGTTTTGATTGCGCTATAAATAGTCCGTAAATAAAAAAAAACTTAAATAGTAGCGTATGTGTTCTTACAGACTATGTTCTACATCTATGACAAATTCCTGGGAGATCCATGCAGCTGTCTTGGAGATACCTTTTAACAAACATCCATCAAAACATTCGCATTTATGCACATGCAATGAACATAATTCTCTCATGACTTTTGTACTCTTTAAAGAGAGTTAATTTCTCTATTACTTTTAATTTTTCAATCCTATTTATAATCTACAAACTACGTGTAAGCGCTTTGTGTAAAATCATTGTTCACTGCATTATATGTAAAGACGACGGAAAATATAAGGATGGAAAGAGCGGTTGAATTAAGATAAATTTTGGCAATTATATATAATAATAAAAGACAAAATGAAAACAAAACATAGAACTATGAAAATGAAGAGATAAGCTTGCACTGTTAGAGGGAAAAAAGGAAGAAAAAATATAATATGTTCTAAATACAAAAATAAAAAAATTATGATTAAAAAACGTGTAAAAAGGTTTCATATCTGTCGGCAACAATATGAATTAAATATGAATGTATGAAACACATGAGGCTCATATTTTCTTTGATGAAAGTTCTCACGATAAAATGAAATTGCATTTATATAGCGATCAATTTATAGTCAAGGTCACACGTAAACGACCTGCAGTGTTTTATAAAATATCGCAATTACACTACTAATGTTAAAAATGCTAAAGTTTGGATGTATCACTACATGTCGCCCGCGACTCCGTCCGTTCGGAATAAATAAAAACTTAGTAGCTTACGTGTTCTTCCAGACTATGTTCTATATGTGTGCCAAATTTCATAGTTATCCGTTTAGTCGTTTTGGACATACTTTCAAACAAATATCCATCCGTCTAAACATCCATATTTATAATATTAGAAAGAAGTAAGATTAGGAAAGTGGATGGATTGTTTGAAATTGAATTGATTAAACACTGATAACTATCTGGACTAGCGCATAGACTATTATTTTTTCAATTAAACCTCTTTTGAAGTACCATTGGCTGGAAAAAAACCGTTTAATAGATTAAAAAAAATCAAGCACAAATTGTGCGCACAAATTGTAAACGCGATCCAATCTCTCGTAAACAAGGGGAGCAGGATGTATAGCCAGCAATATTTCCTGATTAGTCTACAGCGCCAATCAGTCAGATGAGGAAAAAAAAACAATTCCACTGCGCCACAGATTTACAATATCTTTTTGACATTCGATTTACTTCATCTGGATTTATAAAAAAAGCTGTTTTATAGTTGGCTCCCGAGAATAAAATCTCGTTATCAGTTTTATAATTTTTGACAAAACAGAGGTAACGATATGTTTATGTCTCAGAAACCTACGATTAATATTTTTTAATAGAAATTGGTAGAAAATCATGTCAACAACCGTGTTTTGTTTTATAATAATCGTAGTAAGGAATTACTTTATTAATTGAAAAGGTTTGGATATTTACTAATAGAAAGCGAATGATTAATGAATTAGAGTTATCATTAGGATTAGAAAACGATGACTTTTCCTAATTGTTATTAAAATTAGAACGATATATTCACGATTTCTATATACTATTATATATGTACATAAGACATAGTCTTTAAATAAGAGCGCTACAGTAAAAATGTTACTGAAAAATCCTTATGTATTTCAAATTTATACATTAATTAACATCCATAAATATATAGTTTTAATTATTTACAGCTCAGTATGTCACATTTCCTTTACTTAGTTCTAGATTGACTGAATATTACAGTTACAAGTCGACATAGTGAATAGTTATAACAAATTGTTGAATATAACTATGGGTTGTGGATCATCAGGTCAGGTAATATCAAGTCAAGATACGGACAAGAACGGGGAAGCTAATGGCAACGGCAAACACCTCACAAATGGTCACCATGACAACGACCTACCTACTGTAGTGTTGCCCGACACGCCTGTTAAACCAAAACCTCGTGAGTACTCCCCAATCTTAATAATATTATAAATGCGAATGTTTAGATGGATGTATGTTTGTTTGAAGGTGCTAGACCTGCTACATGGATATCTCTGAAATTTGGAATAGATGTAGAAAATAGTCTAGAACACATAGGCTATTTATTAAGTTTTTTTTAACTCCGCACAGACGGAGTCGCGGGCTACAGCTAGTCAGTGATAAGTAGAAGTCAGACCTAGATTTTAATAATAGTAACTTGGAACACTAATTCAGATTCGGTAAAATTACATAATCTTTTGTTTACATTAATTTAAAATAATCATTTTAAAATTAATTCTTTCTTCCAGCGATATCCTATGAGATCCCTATAGAAGAGTTTAGTGGTGGTCGACCAGCCGCCTCCCATCCGCCACACCTGCAACGTCTCCTGCAGCCCCCCAGCGCAGACATCACTCTGCCACGCATTGAGGAGAAGCTCGCAGAAGCGGAGCAGAGAAGATTATCGGTGAAGAATTCTTCTTCCTTTCTACTTTACTTCTTAATTTTAAAATTTACTCAAGTAAGCGGAAGTAAAATTAGAATTAAAGAAATTATCAATGCTCGTTTTCAACTAGCAGCTAACGGCACAAATTTGTTTGTGCACGGCTTCATTATGATTAGTAGTTGTTGTCGCACCAGTGGAAATAAGACTTGTGACAATCAGTGTCCGCGTTTAGCCGACAAGTGAAAATAGGCCTTAAGTCCGTGTATATTCCAAAATGGGTTATTAACAAATGTATTTCATAATCTATTTCATTTTAGATACTCCAACAGCGAGCAACTTCAGCACAGAAACGTATTCAGAAGACAATGAGATCAACACCTGATAGTAACTTCGGTATGATACAGGTAAACAATATGACTTGATACTTGGCTACTTCTTGTTATTGTTACTTACTTCTTACGGTGTTCCTCGTGACGCAACCTGCACATATCTGAGAAGAAAAATTATAAATATATGTGAAATCAACCCGCACTTGGCCAGCGTGGTTGACTATGGCCTAGTCACCCCTAACATTGTGTAAGCTCCGAGCTCGGTGGGGACGTGTAGTGAGCTGATGATGATGACTTGGTTAATTGCTTCTGTAGCTTCTTAAACTTTCGCCTATACTGTGTAAAGGCCAGCTGTTACGTCTTAATATTGTGCGTCTGTTTTTCAAGATAATAAAAGATAGGAAAATGTGAATCGCTTATACAGGTTTTTCGCCTGTATAAGTAAACGATATTAATAAATATAAAACAAAAGTATTTCTTTATAATTTTCAGAACACAGAAAGAAAGCACGGACCGAATCACCTACCTATCCCGCCTGAACCCGGAGTCTGCGAAGATAAGAATATATGATTGAATTAATTAAAAATTATTATTAAAATTAAAATATCAAATTTATTTGTTACCAGCTGTTGCCCGCGACTCCGTCCGCGCAGAAATTAAAAAAAAACTTAGTAGCCTGTGTGTTATTCCAGGCTATATTCTACACTATCTGTTGCCCGCGACTCCGTCCTCGCGGTATTTAAAAAAACATAATTAGTAGCCTATGTGATCTTCCAGACTATGTTCTATATGTATGCCAAATTTTAAGGATATCAGATCAGCCGTTCTAGAGATACCCTCAAACAATCCATCCATCCAAACAATCGTATTTATAATATTAGTATGATTGCCAAATTTCATAAAGATCCGTTTACTTTTTTAGGAGTTACATTACAAACATCCATCCATCTAAACCAGTCTTTCCCAAAGTGGGCGATAACGGCCCCTTGTGGGCGCTGCAGGTCTCAAGTTGCGGGTTATAGTAAAAGTTTCGTTTAGAATTCTCAGTTAATATACATTTATAGGTCACAATAATTAATTAATTTAATTTGAAGTTATAGTGGTTTTTTAATATGTGAAAATATGGTGGGGGGCTAAAAAAATATTTATTCCCAAAGTGGGCAGTAGACAAAATAAGTTTGGGAACCACTGGTCTAAACATTCGCATTTATATAAGTAAGATAGTAAGACTTCATTATTTAAAGAATAAAATTGCTGAAACCGACACAGTTTTATGATTTGTATTCAACTGTGCGGTGTTTAATCGCAGTGTAAGTGTGGGATCAATGAAAGCCTTACAGAAAGCTGCGCTCAGACGACGGATTATTTAGAGACTAAGTATACTCAACAGCCTTCTATTGACACTACGAAGTAGTTAAGTGGTCACTAAGGAGCCCTTAAATGTGGATTTTTAAGTATCGTGACAATGAGAACAATTTTAGTGAAAATTTAATGTTTTTGGCTGGCTAAAAATCGTGTGTAATTAAAGTAAAATTATTTGCTTTTTGAGACCAAAATCTCTGTATAAAACATGTCATTATTTTTGAAAAACATTGATAATATGTCCACGGTTACTGTTATAAAATTTGGTTGCTACCAAATGAATTATATTCAAGCCCAGTAACGTCCCTGGGGGTGGCAGATATGTAATGAATTTTAAATCCGCCCTCGCTTCGGGAACAATTTACTAGTCGCTACTTATTTCCCTCAGGGTGGCGGCCTTTGAACGAGAGTTTTATTCCCTTTTTTATTTTCTGATGCAGACATGCAGCAAAAGTCCTTTGCTTACTTTACATATTAAAAAAAAGATCGTAATATGCTTTATTACTTTTTTATTTATTTATTAATGCTTTCATAAGAAATAATTGTATTAACACTACCTATCGACCGCGACTCCGTCCGCGCGGAATAAAAAAAAGATATTAAGTAGCCTATGTATTCTTCCAGACTATGTTCTATATGTATGCCAAATTTCATCGTGATCCGTTCAGCCGTTGGAGATACCTTCAAACATCCATACATCCATCCATCCCAACATTCGCATTTATAATTTATATTATTATAATATTAGTAATATTTGATCCTACAAAACGATTTAAGACAAATGTCAAAATTGTCCTTTTTTAATAATGTTGAATACTTATTTAATAATATTCTTACTTCATAAAATAAAATAATTTTAACATAAAATATAACAAAAGACAACATAAAAAATAAATTGTACGTAAGAGTCATCTGAAAATCTATATATATATATATATATATATATATATATATATATATATATATATATATATATATATATATATATATATATATATATATATATATATATATATATATATATATACGAGTATATATAAAAGAAAGTCGTGTTAGTTACACTATTTATAACTCAAGAACGGCTTTAACGATATGCCTGAAAATTGGTGAGAAGGTAGCTTAGAGCCAGGAAACGGACATAGGATACTATTTATTCTTTTTTTTTAAATTTATGCCTTGAAGCATAATTTTTTTTAATTAACTGATCTATATATTAAGTTTTGTTTTATATCCACGCGGACGGAGTCGCGGGCGACAGCTAGCATTTCTATACAAAAAATACAGAAAGACATGAAACTAATAATGTTGCCATACGCGCTAATTTCACAAACATCAAATATACTTTAAAAATCGCCGGAGAAATCACTTGGAGAATCAACAAAAGAATTCTAAATACTCAAGAGATTAGAGTCGTATCCGCCTCATCGATTATATCGTTACCTAGCTTAATGCACAGCCTCCCTAGAGCCTCCTTCATCCCTCTTCATGCATAAACCGGAAATTAACGAATACAATAATACATGTGTAGCCTTTGAAAGTATACTTGTATATATTGATTATATCCCTTACTAGCTGTCGCCTGTTAATACGTCCGCGCGGAATAAAAAAAAATATTTTCAACCTATGTGTCGTTCCAGACTATGTTCTATATGTATGCAAAATTTCATCGAGATCCGTTCAGCAGTTCTGGAGATATCTTCAAACATCCATCCATCTAAACATTCGCATTTATAATATTATTATGAAGTATGATATAAATTTAAATTAATATAAATTGAACTATTTTTAACGAAATATACATCTGAATAACTTAGTAATAAAGCGCTGCAGGAGCTGTACAAACTGCGAAGTGGTCAACGTAAAGTGGTAATTAAAATTCTCAAGCGCTCTGTTCATTTCCTACGTACTCAGCTGCCGCCCGCTGCGCCCAGAGATTGTTGTAATTTCATTTCTTAGCGAGAAAAGCTTGCTCTTTGTAGTGATAACAGAAATATTTGAATTATTCGACAAACTTTAAAGAAAGTTAAGAGTATATAAATACTAGTTGTCACCCACGACTCCGTCCGCGTGGAATTAAAAAAAAACATAATTTGTAGATATGTTCTATATGTATGTCAAATTTCATTGAGATCCGTTGAGCCGTTTAAGACTGTTTTAATATAATATATTCTGATGAAATTTGGCATAGATGTACGAGTATAACATTATCTGGAAGAACACATAGGCTACTTGTTAAGTTTTTCCTTAATTCTGCGCGGACAGAGTCGCGGGCGATAGCTAGTGTTAAATACATTTATAATACACTTAATAATGTACAAAGCAATTGTAGCCATTAGCAAAATAATTAATGTACTATACCTCACTGATGTTATTTACTGAGTGGAAATCGCGTCAAACCAAGCGTAGCATGCAGAAATAAATATAATTAAGTATTAAGTTATTACTGACTTCATTATAATTGTAGAAAAAACTATTGAGATGCTTCAGAAGGTCTTCATTTAAACAACACTTAAATTGCATCTTTACTAATAATATTGAGGTATGCACTAACAGCGTCGGTGGCTCAGGGGTCAAGCACTTGACTTGCAATCTGCAGGTCCTGGGTTCAAATCCCGCTATGTACCAATGTGTTTTTTCGATTTCCGATTACATATGTACATTTATCCGAAGTTCTTACGGTGACGGAAAACATCGTGATGCAACCTGCACATATCTGAGAAGAAATTCAAAGATATGTGTGAAGTCAACCAACCCGCATTGGGCCAGCGTGGTTGACTATGGCCTAGTCACCCTTGATTTAGGGTAGGCTCCGAACCCCTCGGTGGGGACGTATAGTGAGCTGATGATGATGATGCACTAACATAAATATTAATCGACAGAAGTGCCCATAGCTTGATAGTTAAGAGTACGGATTTACGATCACGTGATAGAGGATTCGAAACTTGCCATTCGATTATTGCAGTAAATCGTAGAGAGTTTGGAATGCAACAAGATATATTAGAAAATGACTGAAAATGAATAATGAATGAAGTTTTTAAAGGTAGGCAACGCATATGCAATTGTGTATGTCTATGGGCAACGGTCACTTCGCTAGTTCAACGATTTCAGGTGGCCGCTCGCTCGTTTGCCAACTTATAATATATTATAAAATAAAATAAAAAATGACCAAAAACCTACCAATATTTTGTTAATACAATTATAGTCTTTTGTATACTTATATGTTTTTATAAAATCCTTTTAATGGAGTTATTATTTTTTAAAGTATAAAAGTATTTATTTTCACTACACCGTTGACTGCTTAATGTGCACATATGTAGCACATAGCTAAAAAATAAGTTAATATTTTGTCCCAGGATACGCATATTTTTAGTCTTAGTTGAAACAAAACACTGCAGTTTTTAATTTTAAATGACGTAACCGTTGCGTGAGGAACTTACGAACAAATTAGGTAAATTATCGTAATTAAAATAACAAATTATGTTTAAGCATAATTCGAATGATAAATCTATAGAAAATCGACTCGTAATTAAATCGATTTATCGTTTAATATCGAGTTATTCGAATAATTTTAACGGATCATCGAACATTGCGCTTCGTTCGATGTCTTTTTTACATAAATTCAATGTCTTTTATTATGAATTTTCACTGTCTGAAAACTTGTACAAAAACATAGTGTGATCCTTTTTCATTCCCTTTTACAAATAGAGATAACGATATATGTTTTTACAAAGTTGTTTCAGTGGAAACAGCGTGATTGCTTTTCCCGGGACACGGGATGATTAATCTTTTCCTATTGCTTTGAATCGTTTTATACTACGATTACAGTTTTATTCATAACTTCATATACAAATAGGAAGAAATAATTCATAACAGTTTTTCGTAATTCTGAAAACAAATTGTGTAAAACAGATTTTCTAATACATTGAACAATCAAAAGAAGTTGACATTCAGATCTAAAAATTTAAGGAAAATAAAAAAAAATTGTGACTTTTATTGATTTAATAATTAAATATAATGGAAAGCTTGAGCTTAGATATAACTTGAGTTATATCTAACGTCTGCACTAATATTTGTGACAATCACCTTCGAACCATCATAGACAAAATTTGTGGTTTATCCGGCGTAAATTATACCAAAAAGCTTATACTAATTTCGACATAAGTGTGTTTTTTTGGGTTAGTTAAGGAAAAATGATTATATTGTAAACGCAATAAATAACGAGTTGATTGTCATACTGCTAGACCAGGTTACTAAGCTAATCGCAAATATTCGTGCTACACCCACTGTTCTTTTTTCTTTCCCTAGTTTTATTCACTCCAATGTTTTCCAAGTTTCTGTTCAATCGATTACAATATTGGAAAACAATCTCTAGAGATTCAGACAGAATTAAAGAGTCCCAACTCTCTCGGGATCTCTGTTAATATTGTAGGCGGTGCCTGTGTGTACATAATCGTAAATTGTGTTTGGACACAGATTGAAACAAATAAACTCTTTGATATTTTATAACATATTTTATTGGTCAAAAATATATTCGCGAAGTATTTATTGTATAATACGATTTTAATAAAAATAGATAAATCTTACTAATGTTATAAATGCGAATGTTTGGATGGATGGACGGATGTTTATTTGAAGATATATCCAGAATGGATGAACGGATCTCGATGAAATTTAGTATATATGTAGAACACAGGCTGGAAGAACACATAGGCTACTAATTATTTTTTTTATTCCGAGCGGACGGAGTCGCGGGCGACAACTAGTACAATGATAAAGCGAAAAATTTACATGAGTCTTAAAAAAATTTTTTTTTTTGATTAAATATTATGTTAATAATACGTTTATTGGCAATTAAAGTAATAAAGTAACTTTTTAATTAACCCTTATGTTTATTTTGTATAGTATACCATATATACAACTTTTTAAAAATATACGATCACTATATTCATAAACTAGTTGTTTTTCTGCACAAACAATTATTAAATTTATATATATGGGAAGTCCTTTTCTCCTTAAGTACAGGTCTTCCTAGTTAAGGAGTCAAGGCAACATTGAATTTGAATTTCTTGTGTATAACAATAAAGATTTTTTCATTTTTTTTTTCATTTTTTTACTATAAAATAATTTTTACTTAGTTTTTTTTTAACTTTGTTTTTTTCTTTTCTTCAAAAATGTAATCTTGCCACAATAAGGGTTAATTATCAATGGTTCAATTTGTGTTCGTTTATGAAAAGAGGAGAAGAAAATTATATAAATTAACTAGCTGTCGCCCGCGACTCCGTACGCGCGGGATTAAAAATAGATGTTGGCCGATTCTCAGACCTGCACAATATGCTCACAAAATTTCATGAGAATCGGTCAAGCCGTTTCGTAGGAGTATGGGTACGAAAATTGTGACACGAGAATTTTATATACTCGTATAAGATTTTGTAATAGGTTTAACGATTGTTAACGAATAATTCGTGATTTTATATATATTTTTTTTACGTTTTATAAGCTAGCGCTTGACCACGATCCCACCTGGTGAAGTGGAGATTTGGTCAAAAGATGGTACGCGCTAGCTTAGTAAGTGCCTATTCACTCTACACAATCTTACAATGTAAATAAATGCAACAATTAAAATTCCTCAAGGATTATTTGATTATGATTTACATTATTTTAGAGATCTTTAACTGACTGCATATTTAGGAAAAGTTAGTTAATTTTTTTTAATTTGTATAACAAGTCCCCATAAGTGATGATAGTACATCTCCCGACGTTTAACCAAGCACTTTTTATAATTTATAACCAAAGTAATCATTTTCTATAATAAAAACTGCTTTTCAAAGATTTTTAAAACTGTTTTTTTTTTATTGATATTAGCTAAGCATTATTTGTTCACTACTCTATAATATACTAATAGCTATGATATCCTAGGAAATAGGTAATTTGACTTATTAATTCTAGTGTTGTCACCACGTAGATAATAAAATAAAAATAAATTAGGTTCAGTTCTACAAAAAAATGTTAGACATGCATTTTCAAAACAGAAGGCCTAGCACGAATACTTGTGTGAAAATAAGTATGAGTTTTTTGATGTACTTTGTACCTGATAGGGGGCGCTGCACAAATTTTGTCGATAACGATACGATAGACATTGTCACAAATATTCATGCTAGACCCACTAAACTGTAGTCTAGAAATGGGGATAGAATTTTTCCGTACCGACTTTAGGACAATTACTTTTTACTTGAGTAACTTAGTATAACAAAAAGTTGACAAAGGAAAACTTTTCCGTTGGTCGTAACAGTAACAAGGATGGCTGATGTAAATTAACAAAACAGGTCGGAATTGCAACATTTGCGTGTATCGCTACGTATTTCGGCGGTCGCAGGAAATCGTAGCATTATAAATATCTTGCCTCCACAAACAACAGTATACTTCGTCTGAAGATATACTAGCAATATGTTCGCCTACATAGCTGTAAGTATACAAATATATATTTATTTATTTGATAATCATAAAAAGTCGTATATATTTTACTATTTTGGACCTTCAGGTTGATATATCAAAAAATATATTTTTGAATCTGGCAACATTATTTATGATTATTTCTTATTTAAATGTGTCAAATTGTTTTGGGCTCTATAATTTTTGTTTTTATTATCATTAATACAAAAATTTCAAAAGCAAAACATCGCTTATCGTTGGTTTCTAAGACCACAATCCCTGTATAACATATTGTCATCACTTTCATTATTTTCGACAAAATAGGGATAGCAATATGTTTTATACAGGGATTTTAATCATGGAAACTAAAGACCACTTACTAATATAATAAATGCGAATGTTTTGATGGATGTTTGTTTGAAATTATCCAGAACGTATGTACAGATCTCGCTGAAATTTGGCATAGATGTAGAATATATTCTGGAAGAATACATAGGCTATTAATAATGTTTTTTTTTTAATTTACTCGGACGGAGCTGCCGGCGACGGCTAGTGTTAACAATAATTCAATAAAATGTTATTCTAAAATAAACAAAAAAATCTTAGTCTGTAACATATTTTTTTTATAATACTATTTAAAATCTAATATGACATAATTGATAAAAATTTCCATTAGCCCTACCACGACATAAATACATACATACATAATGTTTATTGCATATAGAGCGTGACTACGTAGTAAATACTTACTCAATATTCACATAATTGTTGTAGTAAATCGATCAAGCAAAGGAAATTAAATTGTGAAAGAAATTAACTCATTCATTAATTCACTATTGCATTTATATTAGCTGTCGACCGCAACTCCGTCCGTGTAAATAAAATAAACATTATAAATAGCCTATGTGTTCTTCCAGACTATGTTCTACATCTATGCCAAATTTCAGCAAGATTTTTGCAGTTGTTCTGGAGATATTTTCTAAAAAAACATCTATTCAAACATTCGTATTTATAATATTAGTAAGAAGTAAGATAAACATATCCCTCTCTGTAATCACTAACCCAACTTTTTTCTTCAAGATCCTAGATCTATTTAGCACATATCAGCTTCTTGTTATTTATGTTTTACGTTACTTTGAAGTTGTTGTTGTAAACAATATTTTTCTTTGCAAAATTTTCAGGTCGCTTGCCTGTTGGCTGTTGCTCAAGGAGCTCCTTCCGGTTATGGCGGATATGGTGGCTTAAGTTATGGTAAGTAACAATTAAGATTCATTACTAAGATAGTCAATGATATTAATACTTTGAGTTTTAGTCCTAAAACATTAACAATAGATGTTTTATTTCATGAAAATATTACGTTATAGAAATGCGATAAATAAAAACTGAAACTAGGTAGAATTTAGTATGAACAAAGAATTACTTTATTTTTTTCCCAACAGAATGTAAATATTAATTATTTTGTATAATACTTAATAGCATAAAATATGCTAATATTTTATCTTTACGACTTAACCCACCAATATATTCATCAACTTGTTTTTCTTAAAAAATATTTTTCTATAATAGTTCGATATATTCTTGTCTCCAGGATACTCAGCTCCGATAATAACTGCCCCCATCTACACGGCTCCCGCGATCTCTACTGCCAGTCTGATCAAGGCTGCCCCAATCTCAGTCATCAAGACCGTATCCACCCCTATCATCTCTGCGCCTATTGCTCCCATAATCTCAGCTCCCGTACTTAAGACCGTCTCCACCCCCATCATTTCATCTGGATACAGCCTAGGAGGATACGGTGGATACGGAGGATACGGTCTCGGAGGATATAGTCTTGGTGGATACGGTCTTGGAGGATACGGCGGATACGGACACGGCGGATACGGCGGATACAGTCTTGGCGGATACGGCGGCTATCTGGGCAAGCACTAAATAATGTACTGGACGAAGTAATTATGTATCCCATTCTTGTCCCTTGTTCCATGCACAATAAAGCATTCGCATGTTATTTTTTTCTTTTATTTAATAACTCCATTTTATTTAATAAGTCCATGTCTTATGTTAAAATAGATAAAATAAAAAAAAATAAGAACAAACAAATATTTCGAATTCTCTTTGATTCAATTTACAGAAATAGTCAATCTAACTTTGACAAAAATAAGCTTTTCGCTATATTTTCTCTTGACTAATATAAGTAAACTTGATTGAGTATTTAATTTATTTTACGCACTTTTTTGGCAGTAAATTATTCTTATGAAAAATTTCTCCTTTTTTTTGTCTTTTATTTACGAATTTAACTTAAACTACGTAAGTCGTAGTTAAAGATATTAACTAGCTAGTTGTGGAAACTCACAACGTCAGTGCAGTTTTGCTGTTGACAGAAACGTACCGCTTTGAATATTTACACAAAATGTTAATTACAGTGCAATTTGAACTTTAATTTGCTGTCACGCGATTCCTTTGTATGTGGAAATTAATTTCGGAAATACAACCGTATTTTATTGAAATAACAAAGATTAAATACAAAAGTTATTCTAGCATGAAACATGTTTATAGTGACACTTAAATTCATAGAGCGTCCTTGGCACAGGGGTTAAGAACTTGATTTGTAATCTGCAGGTCTTGTATTCGAATCCCGACATATACTAAATGTGTTCTTCGATGGTCGATTTACGTAAGTACATTTATCCGATGTTCTTACAGTGAAGGAAAACATCGTGATGCCTCCACATACCTGCAAAGAAATTCTAAGATGTATGAAGTCTAACACGCAATGGGCCAGCATGGTTGACTATGGCCTAGTCACCCCTATTAGAGTTCACTCCGAACGTATTGTGAGCTGATGATGAATATTTAAATTTGCAACGACTTATTTTTAATATAAAAATCACTATCTTTTTTTATAAGAAAAGGGGGCAAACGAGCGGCGGGAACACCGAGGTCATCAAAGACACCCATGGACATTTGCAACACCAGAGGAACTGCAGATGCGTTGCCGGCTATGAAACACAAAAGATAAATACGAATATTTTGTTCATCCCCGGATCAGATTCACAAAAATAACCGTTCCCCATCGACCTCTTAAAAGATAACTAATCTCATTTCTCAAGTCATTGTCGGAATTATCTCCATTGAAGTAGAATCACGAGTGAGCCAATCTCTTTGCCCTTTGACTATAAAGAAACGGACTAGCTAAAGAGCCGACGTTGTATAAAATAAATTTGTCTCTTTTCGCAGGGCATTAAAGTAGAAAGATATTCTTTACAATCGCCTAATTGACCCGAAGTTTACAAACTTACACAGCAACCACGCTTATTTAGAACTTTTTGTTCTATTTTATTCAATTGAGAGGAATGTGCGCATGACAAGTCCTGTCTTTTAAAAGTCAAAGTCTTCACCAAACCAGGTAACTTTATGTAGAGCTAAATCAGCGGAATAGCTGAAGTTATGTCGTAAAGATGGCTAACAATTAAGTTTATTACATTTCCGCTCCGAGTTCAATGTGTACCCGACTTTATGGTGCCCTGGTACTTTTCTAACGTATGGCAACATCCGGGCGTTTCTACTGCCGAAACATCTACAAAAACAATAACTTAACCTTGTCAAAGGACTTACTGTATTAATTAAAAAAATATTTATCTGCCAAATTATTGTAATTATTTTTAATACTAGCTATCGCTCTTGACTCCGTCTACGCAGAATAAAAACTTCATTAGTAGTCTATGTGTTCTTCCAAATCATGTTCTACATCTATGCCAAATTTCAGTGTGATGATACATGCATCCAAATATCTATCCATACATCCGAACATTCGTATTTATAGTATTAGTTAGATATCTTAGAAGAATCTTAAAAGTTATTCCAACTAAGATGTTGCTTAGTTTCTTTATTCTTATAAATTAACTTAAATAATTATAAAACGCTGTTAATTGAGAGGGCAAGAACAAAAGACGTTTAAATGTCGGACTTTAATTTGACTTTAATTCAGTATAAAAGAGCTTTGGAATTTCATTAAAGCCGTGGCAATGGTGCGACGACCTCGCGACATGGGCTGCAGGAATTTAAACAATTTCTTTATAACCTAGACATTTTTGTGATCAAACTATTAAGTTTACTAAATAATTAGATGTTTGTTATTTGTTTTTTGCTAGATATCTTTTGTTTATTGTTTTTTTTTATAAGGGTGCTGTATTTTATTACAGAAGGGGACAAACGAGCAGCGGGAACACCGAGGTGTTCAACGACGCCCATGGACATCAGCAATACCAGAGGAACCGCAGATGCGTTGCCGGCCTTTTAGGTGGTGATAAGCTCGCTTCTTGAAGGACTCTTCTTATTGTTATTTTAAAATGAATTTCCAGTCTCGAAATAGCAGTTTAAGCAAACGTAATGTGTCATTTTAGACTCCTTGGGAAATTCTAGGAGATATATGTATGTGCAGGTTGCATTACGATGTTTTCCTTCACGGCCTCGCGGATTTAACAACAAAAGTTAATAAGTAGCCTCTGTGTTCCAGACTATGTTCTACATCTATGCCAAATTTCAGGAAGATCCATGCTGCCGTTGCGGAGATACCTTCAAACTTCCATCCATCTAATCATTCGCATTTATAATATTAGTAAAATAATATTTATATGAGTTTGGAATAACTGTGATAACATTTTCTAAAAATAGTGTTTTTCTTACTTAGAAATAAATAAAAAATATATATTTATGTTAATAAGCATTTTGCATACGAGCTTGAAACTAAACGTTGTCTACAGAACAATCAGCATTTTAAATTGTAAACGATAAAAACAATGAAATGAAAACAATAGAGGGTGTAATGTTGAACAAATAACAAAAGCCGTCTCAGATTTTAAACAAAAAAGCTTTAACTCTATTTACATGCAAATACAAAACTTTCAGGCGCTTCGCGACTCGACATGCTCACTAGAAATGGAATCGGAATTTCATTTATTGCACGGCAACGAAATTTTAAACGTATAATATTATCTACTAGCTGTCACCTATGTCTCCGTCCGCGAGGAATTTAAAAATAACTACTAGCCTGTGTTCTTTCTTTCTACGTTCTATATGTATACCAAAATTCATCGAGGTCCGTTCAGCCGTTCTGATGATATCTTCAATAAACATTCTCCTATCCATCTAAACATTGGCATTTATATTATTGGTAAGATATAATTTGTAATATTGTTCTGGGTTATTTTTATTATTGAATGAAAGGAATATAGTGGAAGCAATTCCGCGTTTCGCCTGATGAGTGTGCGTCCCGGAGGCCTAATTTATTCCTCTTTCTCTTCCCACCTTTCTTCTTATAAGGAAAGGATGGGAAGTGGAAGTGGACTTTCCGGATGAGAGGATGCATGGAAAGGGAATATATTTTCTTTCTGTGCAACCTCTCCTCCGTCGATTAGAGGTAGGCAACGCATATGCAATTGCGTATGTCTATGGGCAACGGTCACTTCGCTGTTTCAGCGATTCAGGTGGCTGCTTGCTCGTTTGCCGCCTTATGATATAAAAAAAATATAAACATACGATCTGGAAAAAATATTACTTTTTAATTCGATATTTTAAGTTGAAGAAGCGTGCCCCAGTGGTTTAGCTTTGTTGCATTGTGTACTTGTCGTCGATAGGTTCTGGATTCGACTTTCGACTTTCATACGATTAAGGAAAATATGTATATCTGTGATGAAATTCAAAGTCGTGTTTGGAGTTTACCTGCACCATGAAAACGTTTAGAACATATTGTTATCTCTGTTTTGTCAAAGGTAATGATAGGAATGACGATATGTTTTATACAGAAATTTTTAGCTCAGGAGCCAACGTTAAGACCTTAACCCCTAATTTGGGTAGGCTTGAAGCTGTAGGTATGATGTAAACATGTATAAAACACAATAAGGACTCCTTTAAAACCATCATCATCAGCTCACTAAACGTCCAAACTGAGGGGCTCTGAGTCTGCCCTAAGTTAGGGCTGACTAGGCCATAGTGAACGACGCTGGCCAAATGCGGGTTGGTTGACTTCACATATATCTTTAATTTCTTCTCAGATATGTCCAGGTTACATCACGATGTGTACATACGTAAATCGGAAATCGAATAACACATTGGTACATGGCGGGATTCAAACCCAGGACCTGTAGATTGCAAGTCAAGTGCTTGACCCCTGAGCCACCGACGCTCTAAATACAAGTTTTCAAAATGAGAACAAGTTTATAATTGCTTAAAATAATGTTTGTGAAGCCATATCCCGCAGTTGTACGGAACAAAGCCGGTGCAAGGATGAAGTTGTTATAAGTTGGGAAGTAGTTGAAAATTCGCATTTGTCATCCCCCTGCACCGCCTCCCCTACTCCTCCTGTCTCTGCCATCGTCCCCCGAGTGCGTTGTGTTTAATCAAAACAAAACTTTACAACAATTAATTTAAAACATTGATTTTATTTTTAGGGTTAAGTACCTAATAGGAAAAAAACGGAACCCTTATAGGATCACTTTGTTGTCCGTCCGTCGTGAAGACCCTTTTTTAAAATATCTGTGAAATTCCAAAGTAAGATTCTGACGATTTAAATTTAACTTTAGATTTAAATTGCGAAAGACGTTGGAAAATATTCGAAATAATTAATAGAAAATAATACACCATCAATGTAAAATGACCTTGAATTTGTAGTACCGAAACATTCACACAAAAACATACAGACAACATTTTGTTACTGGTTACTACAAATAATTTTCACGTGTGATATAATTTATAACTATAAATAAAAACAAACTTCAATCTAAGTTCGATATAAAAATAACTTAGCGACTGCTTCTCAATGAACTGAAATTAAAGTATAGAAAAAAACTAAAAAGCTCGGTTCACAGCGCCACTGAAAGCTAAAGTGCAACGGTGCGATGTACAACCTGTAACTTAAGCTTTGAAATAGCATAAATTAAGTGCATCTGAAGTTTCATTAGCATACTTCAACAACAGAACGCTTTGAAGTGAACGATTAAGGCTCTTCGTACACGAGGCAACGTCGAAATGAAACTAAGATTGTGTCGCGACAATCGCGCTACGTGCTCCATACACGTTAAATCGTCGACTCGAGTCGTCTATTCGATCAATACAGGCATAGCTACTACATATCAATTGACTAGATTTGCTTCGCCATCTTTAAAATTGCAGCGACTTTTCAAACAGGTTGCCAGCGACTGTCTTCTCTATGACATTGTATCGCATAAGTCGTCTAGTGACTAAAATCGCCGGTTGCCGGAGATTTACATTGCCATGTGTACGAAGGGCCTAAGAAAATTTGTTATTTTCAACGACGTTAATTGAAATTCTAAAGCAGTCTGTTAATTATACGGACTTCTTTGTGTGGCCTGCGGCTTGTTTTAATTATAATATCGCAGATTGAAAGCAAGTTATTAAAGTTGTATAAAGATGCTAATCTTAAAGTGAATTTTCACTGCCGCTGTTATCTGTTGTTATCTCATTCTACTTAAAGACAATGAAAGGGACAACAAATCATTTCATGAAAAATATTAAAACAAAAAATTGAAATGAATTACATTTATAACTTTTATATATTTTTTTTTATGTTCTACAAATGTCAATTGCCCCTTAAACAGATTATCTGTAAATATAAGGCTCACCCTAGAAATTCCCCGGAAAGTTTAGTCGCGATTTAAGCTCTTACAAAAGTTATATTATATTTATACTTTATTAAAAGGAATAAATGTTAGGAAATAAAAATGCTTTATTTTAAAATAAAATAAAAAATAAATCCAAAATTCAGTGATGGAGTATGGAATGAAAGAGTATAAACTAAATACGCGCAGCAAAAATTCATCATAAGAATTGCAAATGATCTGCAATTCTGGGTTTTATGAAATACATGTCATAAATATGAATGTGAGCTTATTCTAATCGCATCTTTGTAATGTTAGGAAGAAAATCCGACACTGTGCCGGTGTACTGGCACAACACTAGCCTTACTAAAATGTCGACGTTTATGTCCCCTCACTAATCATTCTGACACTTGACTTGGTAATGAAAGCGCGCCAAAGCCAAAGGATTCTAATTAATAATGTCTAAAAGTAGTTACTTCGTATCAGTTTTATTCCTATCAAATTCCAAGGAAGTTTTGTAGAAAACGTTTCCAAATCTACGGATTTACTTGCACTTACCACTTTCGCTTAGATTGTTTCTCGACGATGCAAGAGTTTGTAAAATATTTAGCAGAATGCTGTTTTTTTTATCTTTTCTTCTTTTGTTTTTTGTGTGTTCAACATTTACTTCTCTTTGTTTTAGTATTTTTTTCTTAAGCTTATAAATATTTTTCTTTCTATCAATTGTAAAAAACATTATCTTTGTAATTATTACATGAAGTTTATAATTTTTTATAAAAACAAATGTAAAAATTTTTCATTAAGAAATTTATTACGCTAATGAATTGTTTTGAACTTTTGTATTGTTTTGTTTTCTGTTAGCAACTAACAGTGATACAACATCTATATTAGTTATTAGTTAATTAAATTAGCGCTTCTACAATGAATTCTTTATTATACTAAACGCGTACAAACTTTAAAGAATTTTCTCTTACTTTTAAAACTAAAAGTATTGAATTCCCTTGCGGAGATACCAAGATTCCCCGCAATTCTAACTTAACCTAGATCCAAGAGAACTTTGAGAGAATTCGTGGGAAAGGCGGATTTACTGCAAACGCCTCTTTGTTTTAAAGTTCCTCGCACGATGTACGATGTTCTCTCACAATTTTATGTGCTTTCCGGATTTTCTCCTAGTGCCGTATACTATCGTTAATTCTTACTTTAAACATTTCTAGACCTTGGAGTTCTGAGACCAAAAAGTGATTTGCTTACTTCGGGATTTTGATTTTAGTGTAAAGGTACTATTTTTTGGCCTTTAATTTTTTGCGTATTTTAATTTTCAATGCCTAAACTTTGAATAGCTGTTTCCACAAAGCTCAAATTACGTGAACTCACTGAATTAATTCTCGAATAATAAATTTTGGTTTTAGTTAAATTTTTATTGTCTTTGGTTATACAAAAACATGGATTAATATTTAAAATAACTTACAAAAACACATTTATTTATTATTCATAAACACGTTGTGAATTCTAATCTTGTACAATGACAGTAATAAAAATTATTATTAAAGACATTTTTTTTTAATATTTGGCACATTCAACACAACATACATAATTTACATAAAAATAACAAAATAACCGTAGGTTTCTGAGACCAAAATCTCCGTTCAAAACATATTTTTTATCTCTGTTTCATCAAATATGAAAGACTGGGATAACCATATGTTTATGCAGAGATTTTCGTATCCGAAACTCACGGTTATTAATTTATACATATAAGACAAATTAATATTAATAATATTAAATATTTTACAATTATAAATACTTAGAAATAAATATTCGTAGTATTCTGAATATCGTAACTGTAATAATCAACATGAGAAGCGACTAAAGTGTTGGAATTAGGTATTAAATGAGCCCTAAAGAGATATAAAGGGGCAATTTTCATGCCCTCTGGTGACAGACGGACAAAACAACGAACCAGATTTAACTTAACTACTTAACTTGTGCAAATCTTTTTAATGTTTCGAAACATTGTATTTTAAGTGTAAACAAGTGATTGTTACATTAAAAAATGTACAAAATTCCTATTAATATCAAAGTAATAAAAATATGCAAAATATAAAAATTAATAAACAATTTTAATATGTATATTATGTATTATAATTTGGCACATGGACAATATAGTTATATATTAATTATGTTGCATTTTATTTTAATTAAAAATTAACAATTTTTTTACAACCTTTCATAATATGATTAACTAAAAATTCATAAAAAATAATTGCTATTAAAAATACACAGACTAAAATTAGCTATGTATTTTTTTAAAAGAAAAAAATTGTTTAATTTTTGGAAATATGTGCCAATTTCATATTTTATTTACCACATTTTTTTTTAACACTACAATACACAATTGTTTTAATTACATACATCAGTTCATTTTATTTTGACAATTTTATTTTTATTATTTAAAAATCCACATCTAAAACACATATATCTAAACTTTGGATTACTAAAATGTAGAAACCTCAAATATTATTGAGCATTTATTCGGTTTCGTTTTGTACATAGGTAATTGAATATATATAAAGACACGTGGTGTGAGCAAGTACATAATGTACAAACAGGTTTACGATAATTGTTATATGAAAAGTGATTAATTAATTTACATTATTATAATAAACCTAGCTATTGTTTATATGCCATTTATTATATTTATAAAATTATAAATAAAACCACATTCAGATTTAATGGAAAATGTACGATATATATGATTACATCCATACAAATATTTGAGGTTACTACTATATATAAATGAAATATATAATGCATTATTCTAATCTTAATTATTAATATATTTTTATATACTTTATAATTAAAAAAAAATTGTAAACTTTGGATTTGTATTGTAACGATTTAATAGTGGTAGAGTAAAGAGATTCGATTTAATAGAGAAAGAAGAAAAAATTTCTTGCTTTCCCTTCTCATTAATAACTGTTTTATCTTTTTTAAATGAAATTATTTTAAAGTCAAATTCAAACGAAATTCGTAATAGAATGTTTGTTCGAATTTAATCTGTGATATTTTACTCTGCTAATAATATATTTATGTGGGAATTAAAAAGCATTTGTACTTTTAAATAAAATTACTGGCCAAGAAGTTTCTATGTTTTCAAATTAAAAAAAAACATGTTTATAATAATTTATAATCTGTATTTATTGAATGTCAGTGGTGTGCAATAAACCAACAATTCTTCCTCACCTATTAGTAGTATATAAATACTTATGACACTACATATAAATCTACAAATTAAAGATCAAAGGACATCCACAAATGAAAACATTTAAGTTTCTAGTTTACTGTGCGCATTGACAATAATATTAGGAATTACATCATCGATAGAGTTATAATAAATTTAAATTTACAAGAGATTCGTCGTATGAGTCAAGAAGACATGTTACAAATGAATGTTGACAATATTTTTCCATTCTGATCTTTATACTGTTTTCTATACTTCATGTATTCGGTATACGTATTAAAATATAGCAAACAAAAACATTTTTAATTAAATATTATGTTAAATAGAATCCAAATATAAGTGTGTGCAAAGATAGTTTATTTTTTTTATATATAATTTTGTTTTTTAATAAATTTGAATTACGCATTTGTTAGTATTGGTTTCTGGTATTTGAATTTAAATTATTTGGTAAAAAAATTGCTGCTTTAAACTTTTATTTAGATAAATAATAATAAGCGATTAACTGTGATGTATAAATGTCGTAAAATAATAATGAAAAAGCAAATAAAAAGACGTATTAAAAATGCGCAATTCACATAAAAGTGAGGTTATTTCGTTTGATGTATATTTAATTTAATTTTTACAATATATCTAGTTATCTACACGTATTAATATTAATAAATAGTTTAATAAAAACCTCTTAAACAAAGGAACGTTGTACGACACATAGATTTGATGTGCATGTTATAAATACATAATGTAAACTTCACACATACACTTTACTTGTATATAATAATATTTAATATTTAAATAATACTTTCACTTTTAATATTATAATATTGATACAAATTTAATATTACAAATGATTAATTTACGTGTAATATTTACAATATTTTCAGGTTTTTTTTTAAATATTAATTAGTTTATTTTACAAGAGTTAGTAAGAACAAATATGTTTATATGAAATTAACATAATTAAATAACAATTTATTATTATTATTTTAATAAATATCGTGTTATAAAATTCTATTTATGAAAATAAATATTTACAATAAACTTTACTTCGTCTGATATGGATTTTATTACAGAATAACTCTTGTAAAATGAACTTTTAAATACATATTTAGGATTTAATATTTAATATACACAGGGTTATACATAGTTAATAACTATTATCTTTTATTATCAATATATATTTTGGTAGACAAACAATCGTCTTCAAAAAATGGAGCCAAACAAAACAAGGCAAGAATCAACAGACTGCCTTCTTTTTTTGTCAGTTGCTATTTAACTGCGGGAGTATGCTCACGTCTTTCGCGCAACTGTCCCTTTCGCACACGTTACGCTGTCTATTAGGGAAAAAGGAACGACATCAGTAATTTTTTGCTTTATCATAAGGTACGTATTTTACGTTTAATTTTGTATATAAGCATGTATACCAAAATATATATCCATGTTATATTTGTTTGAATTCACTTAATTTTCATTGTAAATATTACAAAAGTGTTACATGAGAATTAATTATACAATATTTGTTTCGTAATGTTGTAACTTTGGGTTTCACTGCAATGGCACTATTAATACATATAGTGGTCTCTTTTCTATTAAAGAAAATGTAAGAGATGGCAATATGTCTCAATATTCCCCTGCAGTCGCAACCCACAGTAAAACAAAGATCGAGCGAGTTTAAAAAACATCTAGATATTTCATAATCGTTGTATAATATTAAATATTAATTTATTTATTATCTATTTACATTTAAAAGAAAGATTTATACAGTACATAGATAATGGAAGTTTATTCGTTTACATAAGAATTTCTTATTAAAACTCCACAAACCACAGTAATAAAATCCCAAAGTGGATTTGTTTTAATATTGCTTAAAACTTCTACAAATACGAATCTTATTAATTTAAATTTAAATAGACATAGAATTGGAAAATCAAGGCTCACAGTTCTCTCTCGAAGAATTGTCTTAAAACATTTAACATTCAAATTACATCTAAATCGGCATTAGCACATCTAACTTTGGTCTTTTCACAAAAAAAAACTTAGCTTCACAACTGTTACTAGCTTTTAAATAAGCGTAAAAAATATAAAGCGTACGTAAATTGTACATAAATATATAAGCCATAAAATAAAATAAAAAATATAAATAAATTAATAAAGGCATTAATGAAATGATAATTCACGCTCTAAATTCGACAATTTTAATCCTAAAAGCTCACACTTTATCAAAGCATCAGAAAGTCTAGAGATTTAAAATACTTATTTTTCAATATCTACATTACTCATTGTTATTTACTTAACTTCGTTTTTTAATACTTTTATATAGTACACAGCAATCAATGGATCTTACGCATCAAGTCGTAACTTTTTTTTGGAGAAAAAATTCTATTTCACGAGATTTGAGGTGTAGTATAATCTAACTATTGGATTTCTTCTATGTTATTGACATTCTTTATAACAGGTTCTCAGAAAAATTGTATTTTTCGAGTTACGATTATATGCCTAGGAGCCATCGTTAGTTGGCACGTCAGAAACAAAAGTACTCTTGATGCCACCGTGCCAACTGCGCTGGTACTATATTGTGTAATTCCGTTACACTATTGTTCGGATTATATCTTCTTATAACAGAAGATTGGGTGAATTTAAATCGAAATAAACTATTTACGAAACGTATAACAAAACTGTATAAAACTACAAAATAATAAATCTACAGATGGACGGGTTAAGTAAATCACTAACTCAAAATGGAATCCCGTTTACACTGACGAAACATCTGTAAAAAATTCTCAACTCTCTTATTTTGTTAGAAAAGAGTAAGATATATGTTTTGTACAAATGTTTCTGCAATGAGAACGCATGATAAAACAATCGTTTGTTATGAAAATTGTACACTGAAGCGTAAATAAAAATCAGTAATCGTTGTTATTAGAACACTTCATTTTATTATAAGCAAAATTTAAGTGATTTCTGGAAACCAGTTTCATTTTCAGATATTAAAGCATGATATTTATACATTTTATAGATTAAAAAATTGAAAACAAATACATATTTTTTCTTTTGTAAAATTTTAATTAAGTGATTTTTTTTAAACGAGAATGTTCCACTCCAGAAGAGAACTCAAGAAGTTAAATGAAATATTTTAACTTTAAAATACCAAAATTGGGCAATAAAATTTTGGTATATAAAGTATATTTAGAAGAACATATAATTTTGAAATACATTATGTATACGTTTTACTTAATTGTACACACCTCTAGTCATAGCTTCTCTATTCCTGTTATGCCATTTACAAGTTAAAATCCTGACATACGTCCTTCTAAACGTCGCGTTACAAAGAGCGTAGCAAACAGGATTAATAGTAGAATTTATATAACATAAAGCGTAGAAAAAAGACCAAAGTTCGTCTGGAATACATTTGGTGCACGCTGTTAAAGGCTTTAGTAATACTAGAATATTGTAAGGCGTCCACGTGATAATGAATGATAACAATATTGCAGATAAAGTTTTAGCCGCTTTTGTCTCTTGTTTCTTCTCTTGAGTTTTTTTCTTTTTTGGCTGTTTCGACGTGATGCCTTTCCCTGCCAGCTGTTTAGGTATAATCTTAGCATTTAACGGTATCCGAACATCCTGTAAATGTGATGTTCTTCTCGTTAGTGCACCATGTCCTCCAGGGTGTAGGTTTAGTTCAGAATCTCCTCTAGCCGGTGGTCTGTAGTGAGATCTAGCGTTCGACGGAGGGGATTCTTCTGTTATCATCTTTATACTCGGTCTTTCGGTGTCAGCATCTGGTAGTCTTATTAGGATAGTGTAAACTGAGTCGGCGGACGCGGATTTTGGTGCGGGTGAGGTAGTGGTATTGATTCTGGTGTTAGGTGGGAGGGAGCGACTGTCCCTAGCCGCGGGTATTGGAGCTGTTGGATTCTCGTATGTCCTCCGTAAAGGTGAAGTTCCTCCGTCGCCGCCACTCGATCCACCCGATCCTCCGCGAGACGCGTAAGGATCTCTAATAACATTCAAAGATGTGCACCTGGAAGAGATACTTTCAGTTATTTCCTACCTAAAATTGATAGATATGTATTGATCCTAACATAACGAGGTGAGAATTTAGTTTCTCTAGAGCAACATAGTTCCAAAAACTCGATGATAAATAACACAATATAACACAGAACGTGTAGGGAAACCGCAAACTACATTTTAATTATATTCAGCATTGCATTTGGAAGTTTCTTAATAGCTTTTAATAAAGAAAAAGAAATTTCTATCTATGAATCTAGATGTATAATCTAAAAGAGCTATTTTTTATGCAGTAATAATTGTTACTTCTTCCCTACTTAGTCTTTCTAGTCACTATCTCACCTGGACACAGAACTTTGCAGCGGCGTCTCTACTGACACGGGGGTAGCGTAGCCCGCGTCCGAGGGCTCCTCCTCCGGCTCCGTGTCCTCCAGGTCCTCGCGCCCTGAGTGCCACCAGGCGATGCACCACGCCTGGATCGCGATCCAGCCGCGTTTCGTGCTACGCGAATTCGCAACCTAATTGAAAAGAAATAACGTACATACATATTTCTGAGTGTTAATAAGTTATCTATCACCATCATGATAAATCATGTGAATATTAATTACTAACTGCCTTATTAAAGGCAGTTGAATGATTCCTTAGTGTAGATTTTTCCTACTAAATATCTCTACTAAGTAACAATCTCATTGATCATTTGATTCGTAATAGATAACTCTAACTTAAGTCTCTATGTTGGCCAAGAATAGGTAATACTCGTAGTTCGCTTTATTACTTAAAGTTTGACAACGATCTTAGCACAAACTTAGTCCATCTCCAATATATACTAGCTTAAATGGCACTTAAAGGTGAACCACGGTTTCCAACTGGGTCACTAAGTACTAAGACATGGAGTAAACGAGTTATAAATTAACTAATTTTTACAATTGAGTTATACATTATTCTATTTTAAGGATCCTCAGACAATGTCTGAATATAGGCCAAGCTGTATTTATCAACCATGGTCTCCATTTTTTTTTATATCATAAGGTGGCAAACGAGCGAGCGACCACATGAAATCGCTGAAATAGCGAAGTAACCGTTGCCCATAGACATACGCAATTGCATATGCGTTGCCTACCTTTAATCGACAGAGGAGAGGATGAACAGAAAGAAAACATTTCCATGCATCCTCTCATCCGAAAAGTCCACTTCCACTTCCCATCCTTATAAGAAAAAGTGTAGGAAGGGAAAGAGGACTAAATTAGGCCTCCGGGAAGCACAATCATCAGACGAAACGCGGAATTGCTTCCACTTCACGCCTGCCTTCTGTGTGGTCGTGGTATTTCACCGGGCGAGCCTGGCGAATTCGTGCGAAGTGTTAAAGCGGGCTCTACCACTGTTAAAGGACTTCCATTTCAAGACTTTGTTCTTAAATCGGATTCGATTACATTTCTGGCTAACAACGTATCACAAACTGTCCAGTACAGCCAAGACTGGACCGTTGCCAAATCAATGTTAATCGAAAAATAAAATTAGTATAAATTTACGTTGTAGATTTTTGAGATTAACAATTGAATATCACGCGTACCATTTGTTTTATACAAAAAAATCCAGACAACAGTTGCCTATTGCAAGAATTTAATTATTTTCTTTGTAAATTGGCTTGTTGTATATAAAATACTAGTCGTATTGTCTTAGTTCTGTGTAAAGAACTGACAGAAGCTTTAGTTTTGTAAAAGTAGGAGAGATGAAGGTAGCCTTGACCGTCTTTCGTCCGGTCTTAGGGGACGGAAAGAGTCTACATGGAATGAAAACGTTTTCTAAGTGTTTTTAATTACAGAACATTTAGTTGAAGAAAATGTAATGAAAACTTTTTAGTCTGGAATAAATTCTAGGTAAGATTTAATGTTTAATAACTGTAATAAATAAAGAAACGTATTTGTTGGGATTTAAAAACATCAGTGTTTTTATTATTGGAATCAGTTTAAAATATGTGTATACCAAACCATGTATAAGTAACATCGGAATCCGCCAATCGTGAAATTTTCACAACTAAATTCGGAAATTTAGTCGTATTTATGATCTTAATTAACTTTATAAATTCATATGAATATCCATATGAAGGAACTTTATTCCAACCGAGTCGTTCACATTTAAACTTCTGGGAAATCGTTTGAAAGCAAACGTATGAAATTAATTCGTAGTTAATCGAGTTAAAGAGAGGCGAAGAAATGTTTTCGTTTTAAGTATACGACGATATATTAATAGGGTTGACATCTCTTCGAGTTTGGCCGAATTTTTTTGCTAATCCAAATTCTTTGCGGTTTCATCATGCTTATGGGTTTGATAACTACGTCTTTGGGTGAGAATAGTGCGTTTGCAAGTCACTGGATATTGTTTTTTCGTGATCTGCTAAGAATTTAGGACGCATTTTATATCATATTATATTTAGCCAAGAAGTCAAGGGTTGACAAATCACATTTCGTATATTTTTCACACGACAATGTTCGCGTCTAAATTTCTTGAAGTCAGCAACCCTATTTCTCTCGAGTTTTACAAACAAAGCATTCTCTGAGAGATTATAGTATTTGCTCTATACCAAATCTAAATAATGATATGTCATAGTATTGTTTATAATTGTCGTAGTGCAAGCAATTGTTGCTTTACTTTTTTGGTGTAACTCAGTCGTAATTTTCATTATATCATATGCACTTATTTAAAATATTGTTAACAAAATTCCGTTAACAAGCACTCTCCGCTAAAGTGCAATATTATATGCACTTAATCATTCACAGCTTTAAATTTAAAAGTACATTAATGAATAATTAAATTCATTCTTTTAAAGATCAAACAGATTAAATATATTTTCTTTCTGAAAATCTGAATTTGAAATACTATTTTGTATTTTCAATATCTTTTTATGTTTACAATATCACGAAGTTGTAATATAAAGTACGATATAAGCATATTTTTTAAATAAAACATTTCCTCGCAGATATAAAGTTTCTTTATAAAATACGAGCTTGAATTGCCACTAATTCGTGCCGGACAACTTCGCGCGCAGTTCACTAACTCAATTTGTTTCGTATGGATTTCACGCTTTTACCCATTTAATGTAACTCAATTTTATTACTTTTACAACTGTAATTTGTTAGAAGAAAGTATAAATACGTTGGAAATGTTTACACCTGTGCAATAAGTCTATTAGGAGGTGATAAAATTATATAGATTTTTTTACTTTGTATTATAGATACGAAGAACACCTAATATCGATATATATATATATATAAGTACTTTCAAGGAGAATGACAACAATGTGTTTTATTAAGAAATGTTTCGGCAGTCGAAACTCATAGTAAAACAGAATCAAACAATTGAGTACCAAATATAAGTACCAGGGGCACATAAGACTAGCGATACCTTAATCAGATGACACCGTCTGTGATATTGTGGTACTTATTGTAATCCAAATATATGGATCTACCAGTAACTATCATGTTCTTGGTTACTGGTAGATTCAAGACGTGGAGCGACTGACATCTCAATTCCACTGGTCAGGTTATGAGCCGTGATATTTTGTGCTCATTTGTCGCTGACTACAGCGGTTGGTAGGGGTGTCGGAAACTCTTTCTAAGGATTGAGATAGAATTAGCCTGGCCCTTTTATGTCGAAAGGCAAAGGCGGTTAACTCTGCTTTGCTGCAGATACTAGAGTATATTTTTTTTTTTTTTTTTTTTTTAATGAGGACGGCTTTGTGCCGCCCTCGCTTACACCCCTGACATAGGTGGTCAGAGTTCTTTTTCATCATAATGTGTTTTTTGTTTACTACATTTTTGGATTTTTGTTTTAAATTACAATATTTTGTTACGTTTACATTTTTGCCTAGATCTTACAGTTTGTTTTACAATTTATTTTTACATTTTTATTATATGACCTTTACATTTACATTCATTTTATCTTTTGCTTTTTTATATTTACAATTTTTTAGCATCATCAATATGGTGTGCGTGGTGGTGCTTCTCTCTGCGTATGAAAGCATACGCTCAAGGAAGCACCACTAATACTAAGTTTGAATTTTATGCCAAATTGTCCCTATATTGATTCTACTTTGAGTTTTTCTTTTACTAAATATATACAATCTAAATTTTTACTAAAGATGTTCAGCCTTATCCCCGTGCGTTGACCCTTCTTTGTCTTTTACAGGTGTTCTCATCCGTCGTCCAGCTAGTGGGAAGGCAAGCTGGCCTCGGGAGTCCGTTTGTTACGGCCAGGTAGTGTTTACTGGTCAGACGTGGTGAAGAAGCCGTCGGCGACAGGAGTCTTCTATATTTGAAGAGTACTGCGGACCACGTAAGTTCTCTTCTGATAAACGGTTTAGGGCATGATTCATCATGCCTTTCATTGTTTGTTTTCGAAGTTATTAATACAATCTTTGTGTGTTCCGCAGCACCCTCCAACGGCGATGATTCTTCAGCGTGTGTGTTCCCATGAGTTGAGGCCTCCCCATCCTTCAGGATGTGAAGGACCTCATATCCGCTCTTCGTGCTACTCGCCGTTCGACACCAAGCGTCCCCCATCAACCCCCCTCTTCGTCGGTCCCAAAAGCTGACTATTTTATGCCGCTCTTTTCTTTGCAGGTGCTGCACGACGACCAGTGTTCCTCCAGCCGTCGCAGTGTATGGGACCTCGCTTCGCCTGGCAGTTTCGGCTTCGGTGCACCAACAAGGTAAGTTTTCTTTATTTATACTTTTGAAGTCCCTTTTATAATTTTCGTTCCAATTTTTATGTGCGATTTTTATATAATTTTGAGTAGTTATTTCCAAACTGTTTATGATTTTAATTCCATTTACTTTATTAATATTGATTTTATTTTTGTTCCAAATTTTTATTAGCTTTTCCGGAAATTCTTCCCTTTTGATTTTTTCTGTATTCCCTATTCTGATGTTGCATTGAATGTCCTCTTCTTGGTTCTTTTTAATTTTAATGTTTAGTAAGATTACCTTGTGGTCCCCGTTTGCTTTCCGACCTTCCCACCAGTTGTTCCGGGTGCTTACATCCGCCCTCAGTATTTCGTTTCTAGGCTTCGGGTGGGCTTGGAGAGTGCGAGGCCAATAGGCTCTGCCTTTCGTCCAGCCCTGAGTGCCCGGGGCGCCCTCAGCAATAAGCGATTGACGATCTCGCTATTGCGTCCCATCTTTCACGCACCGGGCACTCTTGACTGAAAGCGTTATGGTCGACTCTATCCAGTTTCGCCGCTTTGCAATTACAACATGAGGGTTCGAGGCCTGCTTGCCAGTCGGTGCACTCATTCTTTTTGTGAGGCCCCCCACAGTGGCTGCACTTTTCTGCCTTTTCAGTGCATAGGCGCTTCGGATGTCCGTACCCTAGACAGAGCGAGCATTGTACAAGGGGCGATTGGTCCTCCACTCTTACCCTTTGCAAATCAATTTGTACTTTGCCCGCTTCCGTTAACCTTCTCCACATCTGTGGGTTCACCCTTATTACAACGTGCTGCGTCAGTGGATTTCTCGCTTTTTTCTTATATACTATTTCTAATTTTTCTTTGTCATTTTCTTCTCCTACTACTTCCCTGTTCTGATTTTTCAGCGCAGCAACAATGTCCTGATCGGTGTTATATTTAAATACGTTTAATAATATTATCAAGGGGTCCTTATTTTTTATATCCTGCACAGTGAGATGTTTTTCTGCGTTCTTTAATCTTTCTTTCAATTGTACTAGAGTATATTAGAATTTGTATGTGGCTATACCTGATGGTCCCTCCAGCGTGTGTCGTGTAATGCGCCCCGCACATGGTACACGGAGTCTGCATCGCCGGACTCCGAACGCGCGCGTCCATCCACCTCACGTGTCTCGTCACTGCAAACGTTACGTTATGTTAGAGAACTTTTACTGAAATACATCATAGCTAATAGCAGACATCATCATGTCTGACCTGACCACTTAGTATGTAGGGTTGGTATAAAGATATTTCGTCTTCTAAATCAATTTATCTTTCAACGTATCAATTGACGTCTCTATTTTAATCATGTTAATTTTCACGCAATGTCTAAGATACATCCTATATAGATACTTATCTTACTTATAATGGATGGATGGATGTTCGAAGGTATCTTCAGAACGGCCGCATGGACCTCGCTGAAATTTGGCATAGATGTAGAACAACGTCGGGAAGAACACGGGAGCTAATAATTAAGTTTTTTTTTAATTTCGCAGACGGGGTCGCGGACGACAGCTAGTATACTAATATAGGGTGTATCTTAGGGGCTAAATCAATCTTATTAACCTTAATAAAGGTCCAGAACCTCGCATCTATCGTTTGATACAATTCCAAAGTATTTACTCCATAAAGCTCTTGTTAACCCAACATACCCTCCATATACGTATATTATGTACTAAAAATTCCTTAAACAGATAACTAGTTTTGTCTCTATTTAATAATTAAATGACATTTTTATTTAAACTTGTTCTTTTGTCTACTTCCTCGTTCTTAAACAAAACAATTCCAAAAGAAAACCAGCACTTCCTCTACAAGTTTGAAATTCATTAGCTATGAGAAAAGTTTTAGCATTTGCAAATAAACAAAGAGAGTTCTAAAGCGGAGAGGATCGATGCGTTCGCAGATGTTTCTCGCAGACTCTATACTCAATTTTCATATGACTTGAAGACGATTTTGTACGCGTAATGAAACTGTCTACTATCTACTAAAAAAGGACCTCTGTTGTTATTTTATGTTCTTTCTTAACTCATTCTTTCTTCAATTTCAAAACGCTAGAAAGCGTATTTTTTTAAATATGAGTACGTTTTATTTGGGTTTTTAAAGATTTTCCCACCTACGGGTAACGTTTTTACAATAATAATAATGTCATATCGTAATATCTTACGACAAACTAAATATTCATTGTCGAAAAGTTTTTAGTTTTAAACCTTTTTTATTTAAAGTACTGGTTTAAACAAATTCATTTAAAAATATTATGAACAAAGTAAGAAACATTTTCACGCTTGGTCTCGCTTCAGCTACATTGGAAATCCTTTGACGAGAAACCAACCAAATCAGTTCAATTCGAAACACAAGTAATTATCACTTTTATTCCCAATAGCTCTAAGTTCAATTTTGATTAACATATAACATTGAATATTCACTGGAAAATTAAACTCTAATCATACGGAATAAGGATCAGAATAAACGTTACTTAAGAAGCCATAAACATAGGTTGAGGCAGCGAAAGCTTGCAAATATTCGAGATAGGAAACAAGAGAGGAAAGTATGTTAGAAGTGGGGTTAGGGTGGGCTTTTAAGGGGGTACGAGGTGGGGTTAATGGTAACGATTCTAATAGCGTATTGCGTAAGGATATATGATTACGCCGTAAACTTTGTCGACTTCTTGTTAATCATTGTCCAGCTTAATTGAATTTCGCTAATGGAATTAATTACTTTGCTTATTTGCGAAGGAACTGAGATTGTAATTTAGGTGGAATACGAAGACATGATTTCCGTGTTTGCAGTTGTAAACTTGATGATGATAATCTTACTAATATTTTTAATACGAAGGTTTGGATGGATGTTTGTTTCAAGGTATCTCTGGAACGGCTCAACGGATCTTGATGAAATTTGGCACAGATGTAGAAATTATCCTCGCAGAACATATAACCTACTAATTAAGTTTTCCTAATAATGCGCGGACGGAGTCGCTGGTGACAACTATATTCAATAAATTATTTTTTTTCAATAGATATCTCCGGATATGTCAATAATTAAGAATAAATTGGCTACAAAACGACTTGAATTTTTTTTTGAAAAAGAGGTAAGACACTAGAATAAGTATCCTCCCCTGTCGAATTGATGCCAAAGTAGTACAAGAGTACAATTTCAAGTAAAATCATACGAAACATTGAAGCAATATACACTATCCGACACAATGTTAGTTTCCTTCCTGCATACAAGCTTGCTACAATTGAAGCGCAACACAATGACACATGTCGTTCCATCCACTCTCGTGACAACGGTATAATGCCGTCCTTCTCGCTGACACTTTCTTCCGTTGGTCACAATGGACCAGCTGATCGTATCGAAATGACAGTTTTAGAGCATTGAACGGGGAACAGATGTCAATAGATATGCCGCGCTTTGTGGGAATGTGATACGTTTTATGCTAGTAATGGAATTATTCTATATATGTATACGTATTTTCTCATTCACTAGCTATATGTATTATTTGTGCTTGTCATAATATTGTGTATACCAACTAACCCAATAAGTCTGCATAGGCATCTATTGGTGTCAATCTTACTAATATTATAAATATGAATGTTTGTTAGAATGTATCTCCAGAGCAACTGTATGGATCTCGCTGAAATTTGATTGAGATGTAGAACATAGTTTGGAAGAACACATAGGCTACTTATTAAGTTTGTAATTCCGCGCGGACTGTGTTCCAAGCGACAAATAGTTTAGATATAAATCTTCTGGACCTTTGTAATTTTGTTATTCAAAGTAAAAATAAATATTCTTTTGAATCTTGCCAAATAAATTGCAAATAATCGCTTGAATAAACAACTCCAGATAAATTAGATTACATCGTTGGAATTTGAACGGACAGACATACGCTAGATTTTATTATGATAAATCCAAGACGTTTAGATGCGAGAACTTATCTTAAATCAGCTTTGGATCCCGGTTCCCGGTGCAAAAACTTTGTCCCGTTGAAAATTACATTGGCGCGGTTTAGCTGTGAGGCTGTGTATACAATTTTATCATTTTCTCGCTTCCCCGGGAACCGATGCTTTGAGCGTATTTTATTTTCATTTCCCTATTTCAATGAAATTTCCTGTTTGTGGAGCAACTGTTACAAGATATCTCCTGTTTGAATTTATTTTGCATTCTGAGAGAATCTATTGGATATTTTTACTCTTCTGATTATTCAAGTTATGCCTTAACGATTGCTCAATTTACAGTTTCAATAAATAGACACATCACAAAATTTGTTGCCTTCACGACTAACATGGAGATTGGAAATTAATCGATTTATTTAATGAAAAACTTTGTAAATAGGTTTTGTTTTAGAATAACAATAACAATAACAATAACAATGAAATAGTGTCCACACATTGAAAAATGAATTAAAAAAATAATTATTCCGGAAATACCTTGTGTGTTTATGAAATGATTAATCGTGGGTTTCCGACAACAAATTATCTGTATAAAACATAGTACTGTCTTTCATCTTTTTCAAAAAAAATAAAAACATGTTTTCAATGGGGATTTCGGTCTCAGAAACCCTTGATAAGTGTATTTAATAATAATTAGTATATCTGAGTAAATTCTGTGTGTATTTTTGGTTATAAGTATTACATTTGAAGTGGAAAATTTCCACTCAATCTTCATCTTTTGCGGCCATTTGTCCGCATTTCCGAAGGACCCCGTTACAGGGACGTTGATAAATCACTCCCTGAGAAATCTTGCAGTAACAGACAATTAAAATTTATTATACTCCAGAGATAAAGATAGGAAATCGTTTAATCTCCAGTAATTATAAACAAATGAATAGCTAACCTATTCGGTCCAATTCATAAAAATAAAAATTTAAAATAACTAATTCAGAAACCCACCGATAGCAATTTTCTCACAACAATAAAAATATAATAAAAAATAATATTATTAAGCTTAACATAATTTATTTTAAAAATTATAGCTCTTTTCTTAAATTAAAACTTTTAAATCTAATATCTAACTAGCTGTAGCACGCGACTCCGACCACGCGAAATTAAAAAAAAACTTAATTAGTAGCCTATGCGTTTTCAGTCTATGTTCTATACCTAATTTGAGTGAGATCCATACATCCGTTCTAGATATATCTTTAAATAAACATCCTTTCAAATATTCGCATTTATAATATTAGTAAGAAGAAGGATTTAACAGTGGTAGAGCCCGCTTTAACATCTTCGCACGAATTGGCCCGGCTCGCCCGGTGAAATACCACGACCACACAAAAGACAGGCGTCAAGTGGAAGCAATTCCGCGTTTCGTCTGATGAGTGTGCGTCCCGGAGGCCTTATTAAGTCCTCTTTCCCTTCCGTTCGTTTGCTATTTCAAATACATAAAATGCCATTTGTCTGACGTGCTCCTGTTTTAGAATTCATACAACGTATAAAATACCTTAGTATAATTCTACCATTATAGTAGTTAAGTCACATTTTCTCGTATTTTATAATAATACTGTCAAACTATTAAACTTGTAAAATATTTCAAGAATGTAAGTATCGATGTTTAACAATTTGCACTTAAACCCTCTTCTTTAAAACTCTCCACAAACCTCTCGAAGCGAGTACTCGACCGCCCTCACGGCTTGCTTGAGGATTTTGTTTTATCGGCCCCTCTTCACATCTATATTGTCCGTTTATTTATAAACTCTATTTTCTAGCAATACTGAGACGATCAGCTTACTGTTGAATGTGTATTGAAATTCAATAAACCCTTTTTGCAATTTCAACGTCAAAAAAAAAGAAAATAATCAAAACAAATAGGCACAAACTTTATATTATCGTAGCATTCATTATCAGCTGTATATCACCCCACTGAAGAGCTCAGAGCCTACCCTAAGTTAGGGGTAACTAGGCTATAGTCAACTACGCTAGCTCAGTACTGGTTGAGTTCACAAATATCTTTGATTTTCTTCGCAGATATGAGCAAGTTGCATCACGATGTTTTATTTATTTATTTCGTTCGTCCACAAAAGTACATGTGTTCTTATATACATTTTTGGCACTATTTAACAAGAGGTTTCAGGCAACATGTAATTTCACTTACCGACAAACACAACATGTATAAAGTATTGGTGGTTTTCCTTAACCGTAACAACATCGATATTGCATTGCATTGTAAAAATCAAATAAAATTCAAAACTTCATATAAATATGAAAACAATGTCATAGTGATAGAAAAAATTGTCTTCGCTCGTGTGGCATTCCTCTAAATTCATAAAAGGCTCTAGTTTTGTACTCGTAAGCACGTCTACTATGAACAAGCGACAGCATGTTGTAACTCTGAGAAATTAGAATTGTACTCGAGACTCATTCTCTTGAGGCGCAATATCATTTTTCCTGAAGCTCTGAGTTAGGGTTGCCAACAATTATAAAAAAGTAGTATGAAATTATTTTGAAAGGAAGCAAAGAGATAAATATTATCCAGACAAAGAAATATACCCATTCTTTTTTTTCAATATCAATCAAAACGCTAAAAATCTTATTGACTGTAGTCAATGAATATAAAGAGAATGTGATATCACAAGTAGAACATTTGTTAGTGTATACAGATTTCTTGCAACAAGCTTTTTTATTTATTTATTTTATAATAAGAAAATAAGTTTTACAATTTGACAACCCTAGCCGTGAGAAAACGTCCACGCGTAAACATTGACTTTGACAGATGCAAAATTTTCTCTCAACACCCCACGCAGCGCCCACTGATAATATTTTTTATTTATATTTTTACAAGCATTATTTTTTTTAATTCAAATCTGCGCCATATTTACTAGTACAACGTAACAAAATATTCTTCATCATCATCATCATCAGCTCACTATACGTCCCCACCGAGTGGCTCGGAGCCTACCCTAAGTTAAGGGTGATTAGGCCATAGTCAACCACGCTGGCCTAGTGCGGGTTGGTTGACAACAAAATAATACGATATTTAAATTGTTTTTGAAGTATGTAATGTCGATTAAGCGAACGGTCTATATGTTTCATAAGTCTATGGTAACATAAATATCATAGAAGTACCAGATCACAAAAGTTAAATTCCAGTATAGCGTTTAACCAACATCTTTCATTAAAACAATACGGTCGCTCTCTGCATATTTTACGCTGCCTTTTCACTTAACAAGGGTGGACGTGGAAAGTGTTTTTCTTTTTAATAAATGTCGAAACAAGATGGCGTCGCGTCATTAATCAGCCACAATTGCAAGAGTCGTGGACACGTGACAAATGTTGCCACTGGCCTCCAGTGCTGGAAAGGCCTATTACATTCTGCATTTTATCTTAACTATTATATATACTTTAGTATTTTAGTATACCAAGGTATTATTTATATTTGATCCATAAAACATATGTAATGAAGCGTCAATAGCCTATGGTTAAGGGTACTGATTTCCGATTACGTGGTCGAGAGTTCGAATCCCGCCATTCGACTATTGTCGTAAACCATGTCCTAGCAACAAACATAGACTTTAGTTGGAATGATACAAGAAATATTAGTAAATTAACAAAAAATCGCTTAATATTTAAGAAAAATTAAAACATGAGGATACATCGATGAGAAATTGTTATTATAATTGGATGAGAAGATATGAATAAAACAAATAAATAATTATTTAACCATTAAAAGAGAAATGCATAGTAGGCTTACGTTCAAATTATGTTAAACATAATAATTGCCTTTTTGTTTAGTTACATAGACAATATAGTTTATGTACACGATTGTACATACAGGCATGTACATTCGCGCACACAAGCGGATGGCAAGTCACATCGATCACTGCTACGTATCCGGTATTAATGGCATCAAATGCAACAGAACTACATACAAACGTCTACTCCATTAAGCCATTACCGCTTGAGTGTACTTAATTTTTATTTTATTAACTAAGATGTATCTCGGATAAAACTGTGTAAATTTATATTGATAAAATGTTCATTTTACAAGAGCTCAAGGACAGTTGATAATAAACATATTATTTTGTAATATTTATGATTTAAAAAGAAAAAAAATCCGTTGATTGTGTTTCTAACCTAACGTTGAAACTATGAGTAACTAGCTGTCGACTCTGTCCGCGCGAAATTAAAAAAAACTTTATAAGTAGCCTATGTGTTATTCGGACTATGTTTCACGTCTATGCAAAATTTCATCCGGATCCGTTCAGTCGTTCTGGAGATACCTTCAACCAAACATACATCCATCCATCTAAACATTTGTATAATATTAGTAAGATGTAAACTAATTGCGAATTCTCATTAAAAATTCTATCTTTTCGAAACGAAAAGAAATCATTTTTTTTCTGTAAAATATATCTGATAACTAATTAATAGTTGAGTAGATAATGTAACTTAAAAGATGCTGAGTTTCATTTACTTAAACACAACTAGAATTTTATTCTTACCAAGTTCCGAGCATTCACTGTCTTCTTTCAAATATTTCTAAAGCGCTTTTTGTATCAAAATGTATTTAAAAATATTTTACGCTGAGACTAAAAAGGAAAGCATCTTTTAATAAAACAAAAACCCTCTACACTTTAATGACATAGCGTTTTTTTTCCTCGACGTTTTAAAACAAAATACTTTTATAACTGTCAAAACAGAATAAACCTATTAATCAAATGATGGTAAACATTCAAAGAAGGAAAGATGAAACAAAAGAAATGAAAAAAAAATGTAATAATACTTCACGACCTTATTTACAAAGATAGGCAGTATAGAAACAAAGAAAACTGTAACTTACCTTGAGTTTCTAAGACCAAAATCTCTGTTTAAAACATTGCTATCTCTGTTTTGTCAAAGATATGTTTTAAACGGAGATTTTGGACACAATACTCATAGTAAGTCATTGGAATTTGAACTCTATGATAAGCCAAAAAAGACGACTATAGCGTACCATTTACTTTTGCGTTTTTTTGCTATTAATTAATGTAAGGTTTTTAAATAAACTTTCTATCTTAAATTATTCAAACTTTCGTGAGACATTATACTAAACTGATATATAAACACTCACGTATATACGTCCGCGTGTGAGTTAGCGACGGGCCGCGTCCGCGCAATAATAACAGTACCACGCATCCTGATGAAGGGCCCCCGATGGGCTCGAAACTAGTCGGTGCCGCCACCGGACGTATATACGTGAGTGTTTAGCCGTGTTTATATATCAGTTTACTTTCTATCTTTTTTCTTGGAAACACTTGACACGTGAGTTCAAAGTATAAGACATACATGTCATGTATTAATATAAAAATCTTATAAAAAAATTACAACGTAGTATCATTCATCTAAAACGACACCAATGAAAAATATCATTCACTTATAGCTCTTAAAAAATTCACCCCCTTTTATACCCACCCTGTTGAAGCCTATTCACACCCCTAGTCCGCAAACAAGCCGCGCGCCCCGAGTAGACATTGCCCTTTACATCTGAATGCCTGAAGAGTTATGATATAAGAAAAGCTTATGCAGGCTTTATATTACAAAAAAATGCCTACTTCATATAGAGCAAAATTGTGTTATTTGAATAGTCAAAAATATTATTTAATTTCACTTATTCTATTTAATCTTATCTTACTAATATCATAAATGTAAATGTTTGGATGGATGGATGTTTGTTTGAAGGTATCTCCAGAACGACTGCATAGATCTCGCTGAAATTTGGCAAGGTTTTAGAACATAGTATGAACGATCGCATAGGCTACTAATTAAGTTTTTTTATTGGCTTGCGGATGGAGTCGCAGCAACAGCTAGTAATGAAATAAACTAACAAATATCCTACGATTGAAAAAACTAAAATATTTTCATGTTCTAGTGTACTTAACAAAGTCATATACAAAATTAAAATATTTCTAGACTGTACAAAAATCAACATGAAAACCTTTTTAATACCACAAACAAAATCTTATATCTAGATGTTAGGCAGTTTCCATTAATGTCCGAATTAAGTAACTCGATAAAAAAAAAAAAAAAAATTCGGAAGTACAATATATGTTACATCTGGCAAATCTCCAAGATTACAAGAATATGTATATTTATTTATCTTTAGATATTAAAGTAATCGAGCATCGGTGGCTCAGGGGTAAAGCACTTGACTTGCAATCTGCAGGTCCTGGGTTCGAATCCCGCCATGTAAAAAAGTGTTTTTCGATTTCCGATTTACATATGTACATTTATCCGAATAACTGCACATATCTGAGAATAAATTCATAGATATGTGTGAAGTTAACCCGCACTTGGCCAGCGTGGTTGACTATGGCCTAGTCACTCGTAACTTAGGGTAGGCTCCGAGCCCCTCGGTGGTGACGTATAGTTAGCTGATGATGATGATGATTAAAATAATATCTTACTTATATAATATTTCATCATTTATTAGTCAAGAAATTATTTAGCAAGTCTACGCATAATAACGATTTCAATAGCCATGATTTGTCATTATAGACACGGTATAAAAAGGTATGTTTAAGCTGAAATGATAATGTTTATATACATTTATCCCACGAACCTTTGACTTACACGAAAAGCCTTTTAAAACGAGCAGATGAACGATAAAACCTTCTTGAAACAGACGTGAACGAATCGGTACATGAACGTTTGAGCGACGTACAGTAATTACTGAACAAACATCTTCCCACTTTACCCTTTCCATCCTCTCCCCTTCCATGTTAACTTCACTTACTTCACCGTGTACGTATTTTGTGAGTAAAAATACGAGTTAATTTATATGCAAATTACTTTCGCCGAAGCGTAGACTCCTCTATTACCAATTAAGTTTAATTTATTCGCACTAGAACTTTATTAAAAAAGAGATGATCATTAGAAGGTTAATGACCTAAGCTTAGAATTAAGTCGCCCATTTGTCGAAGAAGTAAATATTTACGTAACTGGCAAATTAAGTACAAAAACCAAAATCACGTTTGCGCCTTTGTTTTTTGACAAAAAATCTACAGTATGTTCCTTAGATTTCTTTAAAGTAATGTGCGAAAACACGGATGTGATATCATACTCAATACAAAAATTCTTACTAAAGGCAGTAAATGACCCTTTTTATAGCTACATATTTGCAAGATGTAATACTACGGTTGTAAAAGGTCGAAAGCTCCGAGTTGGAAGTTTGAATGATTTACCATTGTCGGGGTACAAAAGTCATTTGGTAAACGCTTTCACGTCAAGAAGGAGCAAGTAAAAACCGCCATTACAGTGCCCCGACGAGAAATAGGCGGGATTCAGTCTATTAACGTCTAATATCTCGACAACTTTTGATGTAGAAGTTGAAAGCTACATGCGAACTTGCACGTTTAAAACAAGTTAGGTAACGGATTGTGTATTTGATGTAAGTTATTGATCGACAGACTGTCATAAAATAGTCGGTATTTTATGACAGTCTGTCGATCAACTTACTTGATATAAACAGTATAAAAAAGTACAAATAGACACTCACCTTGAATTAGATCTTTTCGATGAGTCGTGTTTCTTGCCGCCCTGCAGGTTGGGCAGATCCTTCTGCCGTTTCTTCGTCTCCCGCCATATCTTATAGTACAATATACACATCACTGTAACGGGCACATAGAACGCGGCGATCGCTGTCCCGAACGTAATGAACTGATTGGTCTCAATGAACTGAATGTAGCACTCGTGCGGGGGCACTTTGCGCTCGCCGTCGATGTACGGCCACGCGTAGATCCAGGGCGGCCACAGCACGAGGCTGAAGCCCCACGCCCCGCCTATCATCACCTTGGCGCGACGTGTAGTCCTTTTGGCGCGGTACGTCAGCGGCCGCGTCACACTGAAGTATCTATCGAAACTAATGATGAGCAGGTTGAGCACGGAGGCGTTGGAAGCGAGGTAGTCGAGCGCCAGCCAAGTGTCGCAGATGTGCGGCCCGAGCGGCCAGTAGCCGAAGATAGTGAACATGGTGAAGAGCGGCATGGATATGAGGCCGACCGCGAAGTCGGCGACGGCGAGCGAGAACAGGAAGTAGTTGCTGATGGTCTGAAGCTGCTTGTCTATCTTGATGCTGATCATGACCATGGAGTTGCCGACGACGGTGAGTACGGAGAGCACGCTGCCCACGATGGCGATGACGATGGTCTGCGCCAGGCTGTAGGGGCTGGCGGGCAGGGCGGCGGCCAGCTCGGTCAGGTTGGCTGGCACGGAGGAATCGTTGAGCATGACGTCAACTCGGCGAGCCCAAGGCCCCCGCTCCGCCCCGGCTCTTACGCCGACCCAGAGCCGAACCGCCTGCAGACAAACAACACTAAGTTAAGACATGCTCATAATTGTAGGTCAGTAATACTATGGTAATTTTATCCTTAGAATACTACAAAAGTAAACTTTATTAATTAAACTTCTCGTACCAATAACATTTTGATTTAGGATTTATGAAATTATTTTCAGAATTAAGTAAGTCATGAACAAAATAAACTTCAATAGTAAGGTTCGTTAGAATTCAATTTGTTGTCGCCTCCGAAGTGTCCATTAGATTCGTTGAATAGAAACCAAGGCTTTATTAGATCACGAGCTTGCTATTCCCTTCGATACTGCAGACGAAATACAACCCAAAACATTTAGCATACGGTTGGAATTGCATCTTGTATCTGCAAACGGCAGTCTCAGGTTGATTCAAGTGCCTGTACCGGAACAATGTTTGTTCATTAAATTGAACGTAGTTTGTCTGTCCGTGTACAAACGAGCTGTGACACGTGTTTACCAAAACACGGGCTTCTGTTTTACACGTGTGATATAATTCAATGTGAATAACAATCATCGCGACCTATATCATAATATGACTAGTAAGATTATGAACTAAAAAAAGGTCAGGACGTTCAAATATAAAGGCCTCAGTGCCCATTCTCAAATTGATTCTAGCGTGAAATGTTTAATAAAATGCTACGTCCAAATGAGGTAACATCTGTAAAGTTGACGCTTCAGTACTGACTCTCTCGTAAAATATGTCATAATCTTGTTGTGTACCTTCTGTCATTGTATTATACATATAACTCGAAAATATGTACACGTCAGTGAACCGTAATCTTCCAACTTTCCACCTGCGCTCTGACTTTAAAATTAAAATCTGCTTTTATTTATTTCACCGGATTTTTGCTCGACAAGATGTTATGTTATTCAGAAATATATTAATACTAGCTGACGCCCGCGAGTCTCTCCGCGTAGAATTAAAAAAAACTCGATAAGCAGACTTTGTGTATTTCCAGACTATGTACTACTCGTGTGCCAAATTTGATAACACTCCGTTGAGCCGTTCTTAAGATGCCTTTAAACAAACATCCATCTATTCATCTATCCACTATTTAAACATTCGCATTTATAATATTAGTAAGAAATAAGATGGAGTTTCTTACTGTAACACTCAGAGTCGAGGTTTTATAATCACTATGAGTCTAAAAGTCTTTTTAAGAAATCATTGAATAAAGTTAAATGCGGGTTTCTGTAACTAAAATCCCCGTTTAAAACATATTGTTATCCCTGTTTTTGTCAAAGATAATGACAGTAATGTTTTATACAAAGATATTTGGTCTCAAAAACCAACAGTAAGTGCGTTATTTTTTAATTAACTTCTAATTAACAAAAAAATTATTAATTGGTCCGTGGGGTCCTAGCGCTTTAAGGCTTTTTAAAGACCTATCAAAAAAGTTAATCCACATCGCAAGGGACCAAAGAGCTGGCAGCCACCTCGGACAAAGAATTAGTTTAGCTATCCAAAGGGGGAACGCTGCCAGTATCTTCGGAACCAAGCCTAAAGGGACTCCTTTTAATAATATATTTTAGTAAATTATTCGTTTTTAATATGTTATTTAATATCATAGATTTAAGACTTTTCATGTAAAGTTTATAATATTAGGTGTATATTAACAACGATTTTTAAGTATAAATAAAGATGTATAAAATGCATCCGTGGCATTTGTAATCAATGTTTTTCTACGCTATTAAATAAGCGAAGTTAGATTTTAAAAATGAGAATCATGTACTTCTTTCGACAAACATTACGCCAATCGAATGGAATCACTTCGATATCACGAACACTTTGCAACGATATCTACCGCAGTTTGCAACGCTTCGGGGAGAAGCGAGCGATGTTTGCGAACGGTACCCAAGTACTTTCCTAACATAAATGTAGATTCACAGAAATCATTTATATTCCCATGTAAAGGAACTTAAGTTCATTGAATTGGTAACACAAATATGTTTATTTTGAAGTTGATATTAAAGACTATGTTTAGCAGAAATTGAAATGTTAAGTTATAAACTAATTTAGCATAAACATAATAGAAATTACAACTTAATAACAATAATAAATAACGACTGAAAATTATATATATATAATTTTCAGTCGTTATTTGACCATATAAATAAGAATTTCAAAGTGATTCAAATCGTATCGAAATTATATCGTAATTAAAAAATATTTGTTTATGATGCTAGCTGTCGCCGGTGAATCCGTCCGGGCGGAATTAAAAAGCATAATAAGTAGCCTATGTGTTCTGATGATGTTCTACATGTGTGCCAAATTTCTTCAAAATCCATTCAGCCGTTCCGAAGATACTCTCAAATACCCATTCATCCATCCATCCAAACATTCGCATTTATAATATTAAGATCAATACAATGAACAATGTATGTATGGTACATGTATGGACATATACATTGGTTTTAAACTGATATATAAACACGGCTAAACATCACTTATATATCAGTTTAGTATAATGTCTCACAAAAGTTTAAATAATTTAACATTGGTTTTAATTACTCAGTAGTTATTGCCAGATTGGTGCAATGGAATTTGTTGAATATTAAATAGCCTGGTTAACCACAGAGGAGTATATTATGTAGAGCTGTAGTCGGAGGCTTAATTTAGGTTCTCTATCCTTTCCTATCCTTTTCTTAAAAGGATGGGTTAAAAAGAGTTGGTGAATTTGATGGGGAAGGGGACGCAATGTTATGAGATATATTTTTTCTTTTCGTTCCCTTTCACGATTAAAGGTTGGTAACATATCTGCAAATGCGGATGTCTGTGGGCAATGGTCTCTTTGTTATAGTCGAACTTGGGTGGTCGCTTGATCGTTTCTACCCTTCTAATCAATCTTCTTACGTTCAACCTGTCGATATAAACATATTTTTTCACCAAGGAATAGCTTAAGTGAACGCTCAAACAAATGCCATCTATCATTTTGAAATTTTGAGTAAAACAAAATGTTTGCTTCCCCGTTAACAATTTTCTTATTAGTGGAACACAATAGCGTTATTTTGTGCTCCTTTACTTTTGTGTGTGTGTCTTTTATCTCGAACGCCGAATTGTTTTCTATCAAAAAACATTTTTGAGGCGCTTATACTTAACTAAGCTCTTGTAAAATTATAATTAAGCCTTTTTGTTTTAATATCCGTTAGGAAATTATTTTGTCGGAATTTCTACGAAATATTTACTTAGATGACTGAAATGAAGAATTCTCTTTAATAATTTTAAAAATGTTCTTTTTTTTTGCAATTCTCTAAAAAGTTTCAACAATTAAATACCGCATCCAATTTTATAATGCCATTGTAAAGTATTATTTTGAATTTAGTAAAAAATAGGTTCACTAAGTTTAGTTTGCGGCTTATTTCGCTTAATTCCTCTATTTTTAACAACACTTCTTTAAAAGTAAAAGCACCATAATAAACCGTATTGCAAAGTTTTTTTTTTTAATGAATCCTGTAAAAACTTCCCTAATTTTATTTTTATAAATTTGTAATTTAATCCGACATTGTTACCTCGTAGATAAAACTTCTTTATAAAAGATCGATAAAGTTTGTTCATAAAATTTTGTAGTCAAATTGAAATTATTAATTTACAGTAATTTCAGATGCGAACTAAATAAGTTTGAAGACTTTGTCGCCTAATCATTATTCGTAATGAGGTAGTTAATCATCTTGAAATAATTAATTAAAATATAACGTCATGAAAAATAAAACAAAATACTAACCGCAACTAGTAATAAGATTTAAAATTTAGGAAAAAGAATATTAAAGACTAGCTGTCGCCCGCGACTCCGCCCGCACAGAATTAAAAGAAGAAAATAGTATCCTATTTGTCCTTCAAGAATATGTTCCACATCACGAATTTCATCAATATCCGATGAGCTGTTTTGTAGGTACTTTCAAACAAACATCCAACCATCTAAATATTCGCATTTATAACATAATATTAGTAAAATTATAAATTTATTTTACCTACATTTCAAGGTCTTTGTTTTTTAATTGATATGCAAATTATTTCCATATAGCCTGTAATAATACAACTAAGAATTAAATAAATACGATGCGTGCTTTAAAAATATGAGATGCTTTGGGAAGCGTCAGTGATGAGAAAAACCTTGACACATTTCTGCGGTTCGCAGCTGTAACATTTGTCGTTGAAAATTAATTCGTTGTTTGCACACTCTATATCTCTTTTATCGTTTTGTTTGTACACATCTTATTGGAGAGAATTTATTACTTGATATAAATATAACATAACTTATTAGTTTACACAGTTCAAACTTACACGACATGTTATGTCTGTTTTATAAAGAGAATGAGAGGGAAATTCCAATGTATTAGTATGAGTTTTTCGACAGTGGAAACAAGACTTTTAAATATTCATTCTTTCTCGTAAGAACAACAGATATATCCAAAATTCTCATGATCATCTTGCAAATGCTTGTAATTGTAATTTCCAATTCATCTAAAAATTTGAAAAAAAAACTTCATACTTATTGCCCTTGGAAATAATTAACAAATTTGTAATAGAAAAATTCAAAGGATTTCCAAACTATTATTTTATAATGTAAAAATCTATCCCAAATTATCAACATACATTGACAAAATATAGTAAATATTACGACGGAAGGGATGGCTTTGTAAACTTGAATCGAAATCCGTTCTCTATCCGAAGCGGTAGTGAGCTATGATTTAGTATCGCCGGTTATTACCGCGCGGCACTAACGGGCCCCTGGCAAGCTCCTGGCCGGCCCCTGGCGAGGTGCCAAGTGCCGGCTGCAGCCTCGTCCCCACCGAGACACATATTGCAAATACCGAATCGAATGTTGATGGTTATTAGCAGTATTCATTCAGTATTTCTTTCAATATATACCTAATTCAATGCTTTTTAATTATAAATATTTATATAATTATTTTTTACATAATAACGTTTTTATTTCAATGCATGTCATTGGCTTTTTATGTATCATAAGGTGGCAAACGAGCAGGCGGCCACCTGAAATCGCTGAAATAGCGAAGTGACCGTTGCCCATAGACACACGCAATTGCATATGCGTTGCCTACCTTTAATCCACAGAGGAGAGAATGCACAGAAAGAAAATATATTCCCTTTCGATGCATCTTCTCATCCGGAAAGTCCACTTCCACTTCCCATCCTTTCCTTATAAGAAAAAGGGTGGGAAGGGAAAGAGGACTAAATTAGGCCTCCGGGACGCACACTCAACAGACGAAACGCGGAATTGCTTCCACTTGACGCCTGTCTTCTGTGTAGTCGTGGTATTTCACCGGGCGAGCCGGGCCAATTCGTGCGAAGATGTTAAAGCGGGCTACCACTTTTAGTAAACTATTGCTAATTTTATTGTCTTCCTTTTATATTTCATTCACATGTATAAAACTTAATTAATTTTGGACGTTGTACTTGACAAGCAGTGAAACTAACCCCTTAAAATTCTAAGTGCTTTAAAATGTAACGAAATGATGCATTTCCAGCTATACCGGAGGGCAACTTGAAATGACCCGGAAAAGGTCCATTGAATTCCGTATTTTATTCATGAAAACTTTACTAGAGAGCGTTCCTAGTGAAAAAAACTACCTCTGGCCACAGCTGACTGTGAACACTTTAAGTAAGAGTTGATTTTGTAAATTTTATTACGCTTTAAAAATGTTAATTTTAGAATTAACTTTTAAATTGTATGACTTTGAACAAACTGAAAAAAAAAAATCAACAACAAAGAAAAACTTAATTGTTTTAAAAAGATTATCCGAAAATACTTATATTTAAAAAACAAAATGAAATATCCAATTGGGTTCCGATTTCTTTCAAGGGTAAAGAATAGGCACTTACTAGACTAGTGCATACCATTTTACGATTACATCACAACTTTACATCAGAATTCGTGGTTATTCATTTTCAAAATAAAAAAAAAAGATTGTATATTATATTGTAGTAACAGAGCGTCGGTGGCTCAGGGGTGAAGCAGTTGATTTGCAATCTGCAGGTCCTGGTTTCGAATCCCGCCATGTACCAATGTGTTTTTCGATTCCCGATTTACACATGTAAATTTATCCGACATTCTTACGGTGAAGGAAAACATCGTGATGCAACCTGCACATATCTGAGAAGAAATTCAAAAGATATGTGTGAAATCAACCAACCCGCATTGGATCAGCGTGGTTGACTATGGCCTAGTCACCCTTGATTTGAGGGTAGGCTCCGAGCCCCTCGGTGGGGAAGAATAGTGAGCTGATGATGATGATTATAGTAACAATTATTTTCATGAATAACAGCAATGATGGAACTTATTTAATCCAGAAAAACAATATCCAATCGACAGTTTCAATTGCAATTGATTTCGAAAGTAACTCTTAAACTATTTATAGTACAAGAGTAAGTAAAGATATACTTTCATAAGTAAACGATATTTTATCGTATCGGAATACGAACTACTTAAATACATAAATGATGAAGAATAAAATGCGAAATATCGATATTTTCAAAGCTCGAATACTCATTCGAAAGCTTTTAAGAAAATGAGATTATTAATACTCATGTGGGAATGCGCGCTGCAGTAACTAATGCATCAACATAAAGATTTTGTAAAGGAATTTCATAATACTATAAAGATATAAATACATAATAGATTATTCTTATTATTATGGCGAGTCTCAAAGTTTTTAGCTTTTATATACTTTAACACTATATTATGTATAGGTACTTTTAGAAATTAGTAATTAGAATCCTTTAGCGCGAATGACGCGCTTTTATTATAAAGTGTCAGAATGATTAGTTAAGGGATATAAACGTCGATATCCTAGTAAGACTAGTGTTGCACCAGTATACCGGCACAGTGTCGGATTTTCTTCCTAACAGTTCTATCTTACTAATGTTATAAATGCTAAAGTGTGGATGTTTGTTAGAAGCTATTTCTAGAACGGTTGTACGGATCTGTCTGAATTCGCGTAGGTATTGTAGTAGTCTGGAATTACACATAGACATAAGTTTTTTTCCAAATTCTGTGCTGACGGAATCGCGATTGACAGCTAGTATACTAAAATTGTACAAAAATTTCATTTACTTCGTTTAAGTACTTCGTTTTGTCTATATCAATTATTTAACTTGTCACCAAACCAAGTAGACCTAGGCTATACATATCAGACAAACGAATGCGGGTTCTTAGTCAATGGTCTTATTTTCCTTTGCCTCCAAATAAATATTTCAAGTGTCCTTCTGAAACGTAACAAAAGTAAACAATAAGCATTTTTAATAATAGCTTCAATAACGAAAAATAAACAGGAGCGTTGGCTAGAGTACTGGAAAAATACGTACCTAAGATTAACTTTTTTTTTCTTTTTTTAATAGTGGAGAAGATGTTTTATTTTTGACGAAAATTTGACCTTAAAATAATACATTTCTTGTGCGCTATTGCGACACAATTATTATAACTTCAGTGACTTTAGAACAAAAACAATAATATAATCGACAAAAACTTAAACCAATTTATGATCAGAGATTTTTCCTTGTTTTTATCTTTTTATTCCATTAAGATTTACTAACAGTGCTAACGTGGTTTTTCTCTTTGGAATGCAAAAATATATGCACAGGTTTTGACAGTAGAAAAACTCGGTTAAGCTATCACAAAAACAAATGAATTTGCATTAGTATCTTAAGCCCGCTACACACCTTCAGTTGCGACTACACAGCTTAAACTGAACAATCAGACTGTACAGTTAAAGCCCGCTACACACCGTCACTGTACACTGAAAGATTACGTCCATTAAACTGTTTTCAGTTTTGTCTACACAAATAAATTAATAGTAATAGTTCTACTGTTCAGTAAAATAAATTTAAATTGCAGGTGTGTCGCCGGCTTAATAATATCAATTAAATCAAAGACAACGCTAGATGGATTTTTCGAGTAATTTTGCTTTATCTTAGTTTTTACGATCAATTTAGTTTTTGTCCGGCTAATATGTATATCACAGGTACATATATAAGTATGTTTGTAAGTATACATATGTATCTGTTCCTTTATTTTTGAAGCGAATTGCCTTTTGATACGTATTGTCCTTTAATCCTAATCCTGCTTCCTTTTTTCCTACTCTCCCAGACATCTTATTCTGACGTCATCATATTTGAATTCGTTCCATTCTTTCGCATATTTTCTTTTACACAATCCATCCATACTTTCTCCGATCTTCCATTACCTTTCTAGTCTATATACCTATATATAAATCAATTTCTGTTCGTTAGTCTCGCTAAAACTCGAGAACGGCTGAACGGATTTAACTTAACTCTTGTCTTGAAATGTTCGTGGAGATCTAGGGAAGGTTAAAAGGTGAGAAAAATTTGAATAATTGTCGAGAGCTAATTAAGTTTTTTTTCATCCCACAGAGACGAAGTCGTGGGCGACAGTATATAAAAATAATACAAAATATTTTATAGTTTAATTTGGCGATACTAATAAATTATAGCAACTAGTTTTGTTTTACAAGACGTGTCGTCAAACGAAATATAATTCCTCGCTTACCGTTGAATTTTAATTGCGAACTTAAGAAAACCATGATATTACGTGAGCGCGATTTTTTATTTCATGCATTTCATAGAAGTTTTAATTACTTTGCATTACAGAAATATACATAAATTACTAGTAAAACTAAAAGTGAACAGAACAGCAAAAACAAAGTTTGAATTAATAATGTTGTTTTGAAGTTACGGTCAACAGATCTTACACGAAGTGTGTTATATTTTTTTCTCTACATAACATAGAGACACATTAGTTAATATGCATACTTATATAGATTTTTTTCTTATAATATGTTATTGTTTTCAAATTAATCGAAGGCATTTAAACATTTAAAAGTCACGTAGTAAACAATTAATAAATCTTATTATATTTAAATTAGATTTTCTGACATCATCAGATTAGTTTTGATCAAAAATCGTTCTTCGAAACAGGTCACAGCAACTTTTTAACTAAGTACTTACACGTCGCTTACATATCGTGACTCAAGACTTCAAATCATAAAAACCTAAATCGTTTTATTTTGCTTTTTTACCGAATGAATTTAAAAAGAAACAAATGTTAGTTTGAATCAAATTAATTAGTCAGATTTAGGATCACCGCGCATTGCTCCACTCCTCTTCCACCCAACACAGCACGGCAGGGCACCAACCCGCTTCTTGATCGCCGCAGCGTTGCCGTTTGGGCGAGGAATGGAACAATGCGCGATAACCTTTACACTTATGCTTTCTTACTTATGTGTTTACAATAATTTGAAGAATACGAAATAACAAATCTAAAAGTTTTTATTTTAGAGATACCAAAACAGTTTTGATAGTGGGTGTGTAAGATATGGTACAAGTTATAGTAAAAGAAGGTATACTCGAGGGAGAAGTGGTCGAGAATGATCTTGGAGGTCAGTTCTACAGCTTCAAAGGTATTCCATACGCTGAGCCGCCTCTTGGTGAATTAAGATTCAAGGTATATTATTCTATCGTTTCTTAACATCAATAAAACTTTACGTCATTTTAAAGTAGTCCAGAACAATATATGAGTTAAAAAAACGATAATATTTAAACAGCCATGTTTTAATTGTCAAAGTAGATTAAATATTTATATTTGGGCCACGGGTTTCGGTCATCTGAAAACTTTTGTGCAGTTTGCCGACTTTTTAAAATGTTTCATATGTTTAAATTATTTGTGAATGTTTTTTTTTTATTAAATACCATCGACACAAGTAATAAAATAATTATACATTTCAGCCACCTCAGCCAAAGAAGGGTTGGGATGGAGTTCGCGAGGCAAATAAATTTGGCTCCATCTGCTATCAAGTGAATGTACTCGCAATTAAATTAACTCCTACCGGCTCTGAAGACTGTTTATATTTAAACATTTATTCACCAAACATAAATCCCACGAAGCCTTTACCAGTCATGTTTTATATTCATGGCGGAGGATTTCTTTGTGGAAGTGGCAATGATGATATGTGCGGACCTGAATTCTTAGTACGACATGAAGTGGTTCTTGTAACATTTAATTACAGATTGGAAGTTCTAGGCTTCCTATGTCTAGACACTGAAGAGATTCCAGGGAATACCGGCATGAAAGACCAAGTAGCAGCACTCAGATGGGTTAACGAGAACATAGCAAACTTTGGTGGTGATCCAAATAACATAACAATTTTTGGCCACAGTGCTGGGGCTTGTAGCGTCAGTTACCATTTGATTTCGCCAATGACAAAAGGTCTTTTTCAAAAAGCTATAATAATGAGTGGATCCTTAAATTCTTTTTGGGGACAAATTTTTGAACCCCGAGAAAGAGCCCTCGCTTTGGCAAGAAGATTAGGATGCCATAGTAATGGGGATAAAGAACTTTACGAGTTTTTTAAAAACCAGCCAGTGGAATCACTTGTTAATATTCAGTTACCTATAACATTTAATGAGAAAGGTAAAGAATTATTTGAACTTAATTTCGGAATTGTAAGCGAAAAAGAAGGTGACAAGGATAGATTTGTTTATGGAGATGTTATCGCAAAACTACGTAATGGCATCCATGAGGGCATTGACCTCATAATGGGATATACAAAAGACGAAGGTCTAATTAGTTTAAGAAGTGATTTACAGAAAATAATAAATTATGCAAATGAATATCCAGAATCATTTGTTCCTAATTCAATAGCTTATAATTGTAGTATGAAAGAACAATTCCAAGTTGGCAGAAAAATAAAACATTTTTACTTTAATAATGATGCAATTGGCATGAATAATTTAAGCGAACTCATTAAATTTCTCTCTTTGAGCACATTCACTTACCCTATGTTTCAATTAGCAAGAAGTTGTTCAAGAACAAATAAAGTTTACTTTTATAAATTTACTGGGAAATCAGAGAGAAATTTAATGGCTCACGTTTGTAATGTTAAAAAAATAATGGGCGATGAAATACCAGTTTGTCACGGAGATGAATTATATTACATTTTCCCGATGAAGAGAACTAAACTGAAAATATGTAAGAAATCAAAAAGTTTTAAAATTATAGAAAATGTTACAAAACTTTGGACAAACTTCGCAAAATTTGGGTAAGTAAAATTTTATTTCATTGTAAATATGCAAATGAAATAAGATTTAAATTAATGTAAAATCTGTTTTGCAGACTGAAAAAAAATGTACTTTATAATTTTACAATGTATATTTATAGAAATCCAACGGCGCATGAATGTTTTCGCTTGGAATGGACTCCGTATTCAGTTGAACAAGATTACTTGGAAATCAATGAAGATTTAACGATGGGTACTGAACCTGACAAAATAGAGGTGGATTTCTGGGAAAACCTTTATAGAAATTATCTACCTTCCTCTATACCTTATTAATTTATAACTTCAATATTGTTTGAACTTTAGAATAATATCTGTGAAAAAATCTATAAATTACTGGCAAACTCAAAGAAGTTTAATTGTTTCTTAGTCTGCCCTAAGTGTATATTTACGATGACTAGATAGATGAATGGATTTATTACAAGTTGTCACCAGAACGGCTCAACGGATTTCGTTGTAAATTGTCATAGATTTAGAATATAGTCTGGTAAAACACATAGTCTAATTATATCACTTAAGTAGTTACGATTTCCGAAGGATAAGTTTCTCTTAACATATTTACTCGATAACTTCGGAATGATTTAACGTTTCTGATTGAATTCGTAACAGTTATGGAACACGTAATCTCGTTTAAAAAACCTTTCCCCCTGGAATTACCGTAATATTTTATCAGTTGTGCTGACGTACGTTTACAATTGTACGGAAATTTCCGTAAAATTAATCCAGCTGGTCTTATATACACAATCAGTAGCGTATTTTTGAAAAATAACACTATAACTCTTACTAATATCCACACTAATATTATAAAGCGGAATAGTTTGTTTGTTTGACCGCGATAACCTCAGGAACTACTGGTCCGATTTGAAAAATTATTTTTTGTTGGATAGTCCATTTATAGAGGAAGGCTTTAGGCTATATAACATTACGCTGCGACCAATGGTTTTTTTAATTCCGCGCGGACGGAATCGTGGGCGACAGCTAGTTATTGATGTAAATGTTTGGATGTATTGATGGATGTTATTTAAAAGGTATCTCCGTAACAGTTGTATGGATCTTTTTGAAATTAGCTAAAATGTAGAACATAGTCTGGAAGAATACATGGGTTATTTTTAATTCCGCGCAGACGAAGCCGCGGGCAAAAGCTATTAAATATTAAATACATTATTGTCTGTAAAAAATATTGTAGAGACAAGCATTAGCCCTTAGTAGCCTAGAGTTTCAATTTTGATACCAATCTTTTAAACCGAATGTTCACATCACTATTAGTTTTTTTATAGGTTGGCTGTACCTATTTTACTGTTGTATAATATTCTTTCCAACGAAATTAAAAACAAACAAATTTCATTATTGTTTTATTTTATCAAGCAAACACAGTAATATTAAAAATAAATCACTTTCGTATGTAAATCAGGCTACTAAGGGTTAAAGATGAATCCGAGTATTGTTTCTGTTCGATAATTTTTGATAATTAAACATTTGTTTTTAATTATTATTCAAACAAAAACTTGTAAAACAAATGCTGATAGGATTAAACAACTACATTTATACTTTTGTTTATTCATCATCAGCTCACTATACATCCCCATTGAGCGGCTCGGTGCCTACCCTAAGTTAAGGGTGATTAGGCCATAGTCAACCACGCTGGCCAAGTGCAGGTTGGTTGACTTCACACATATCTTTGAATTTCTTCTCAGATCTGCAGGTTGCATCACGATGTTTTCCTTCGCCGTAAGAACGTCGGATAAGTGTACATATGTAAATCGGAAATCGAAAAACACATTGGTATATGGCGGGATTCGAACCCAGGACCTACAGATTGCAAGTGCTTGACCCCTGAGCCACCGACGCTCTCTTTTTGTTTAATATTCACGATTAATAATGATTTTTTAATTAATAAAATAAACTATTACTGTCGTCCATTTATGCTTTTGCCCGCGATTTCTCATGTGTTACTCGAGACTATGTTGAGACAGAGTCGCGGGTAAAAAATAGTAGTAAGAAGCAAGACCTTCATAAGTTTAAATAATGATCTATATCGAATTTTATACATAGCGTTGTTAAAAACGATATGTCACAGCGTGCGCGTTTACATTTTTATGAATTTATGCGTCAGTATGCGTTCCAAAATACATAAGCGTACACCTGTATAGAAGAATTTAATTCAACGGACGGTTGTTGCCTAGTCAGTTTCTCTATAGTCAAAGTTCTACGCCAACTTCATAATTTTCATTTTTATTGCTGCTAAAGATAACGTTTTATTTTAACACAATTATCATTTAATTGAAGACAAAAAAATATCATTGAACACATAAAGAAACACGAATTTAATTTAGTTATTCAGTTATTCCCGGGTTTTTTTCGGCTACACTATAGTTAATTGTTGTATGCATTAAATATTCGTTAATATGTTTAAAATAAATGTCAAAGAGGGATTTCTTGAGGGGGAATTTACAGAAAGTGAATTAGGGGGAAAGTACTACTCGTTCAAAGGGATTCCTTACGCTGAACCACCTATTGGAGATCTGCGTTTCAAGGTAAGACAATAAAGCATCAATCTTCAAGACAAATTGTTCTTCAGATAAAATACTTAATAATTTTTAAATGAGACATATACTCTAGTCCAACATAGTTAAAAAAGACAGTAGCAGTTTAAGAATTTTTCTACAACTTGTTAACATAATTAACTGCTTAAATCATACGATAAGATTAAGTCTGACGCAGACTAAAATACCGCGTGTAATGAAATGAAACCCAAAGGCGATAAAATGCAAATTAAATTACTTATGCATCGTATATTTCAGGCGCCTGTACCGAAGAAACCATGGGATGGAATTCGAAATGCAAAAGAGTTTGGATCTATTTGTTATCAGTTTGAAATAAAGAATGAAGGAGGCTTAATACGTATCGGTTCCGAAGATTGCTTGTATTTAAACGTCTATACTCCTGAGATTAAACCGAAACATCCCTTACCAGTCATGTTTTACATACATGGTGGGGGCCTAACAATCGGGAGTGGCAATGATTCTATGTACGGTCCTGAATTCTTAGTAAGACATGGCGTAGTACTAGTGACAATTAATTACAGACTAGAAGTTCTAGGCTTTCTATGTTTAGACACTGAAGAGGTTCCAGGTAACGCTGGTATGAAGGACCAAGTGATGGCACTTAAATGGGTCAATGACAATATTGCCAACTTCGGTGGTGATCCGAAAAATATCACAATTTTTGGTAATAGCTACGGTGCTATTAGTGTAAATTTTCATTTAATATCACCTATGTCAAAAGGTTTATTCCAGCGTGCTATAATACAAAGTGGCTCATTGACTTGTCCGTTTGTTAGAATAATTCAACCACGGGAAAGAGCAATTGCACTAGCTAGAAGATTAGGATTTCGTTCTGAAGGTGACAAAGAACTTTATGAATTTTTTAAACGGCAACCAAAGGAATCATTAATTAAAATAACATTTCCTATCACTTATTATGAACAGGGAAAGGAACAGTATGATACACTATTTGGAATCGTAGAAGAAAAGGAATTCGCTAATAACGAAAGTTTCATCTCTGGAGATTATGTCGAAAAACTCCGTAACGGAATACACGAGGGTATCGAGATTATTATGGGATATACTGATGACGAAGGTCTTATATGTTTAAGATCTAGAAAAATAGAGAAGACTTTTGACTATGCAAACGAATTTCTTCAATTTTACGTTCCAAATGCAATAGCACACAATTGCACTTTAGATAAACAATTCGAAGTGGGACGACGAGTGAAAGATTACTATTTTGGAAATGAAACCATTACAACGAAGAATTTAAAGAAACTGATGACATTTTTCTCTTTGAACTACTTCACGTATCCTATGTTCCAATTAGTAAAAAGTTGTTCAAGAAAAAACAAAGTTTATTTCTACAAATTCACAGGTAAAACAGAAAGAAATATTATGTCTCGCATTTTAAAATTAGAATATCTTATCGATAATGAAATATTGACTTGTCATTGCGATGAATTGACTTACATTTTTCCAATGAAGAAAGAAAATTTGAAAATTGAAAAAGAATCGAAAAGCTATAAAATAATTGAGAATATAACAAAACTTTGGACTGATTTTGCTAAACATGGGTAAGGGATATATTATTTAATCCAACCCACTTTTTTAAATACACTCATACGTAATATAACAATTTTGTAAAATGTGTTTCAGAAACCCGACATCAAGTTTTGGCTTTGAATGGACACCGTATAACTCAGATGAACAAGCATACCTCGAAATCAATGAACAGTTAACGATGGGAATTGAACCTGACAAAACGGAGGTGGATTTCTGGGAAAACATCTACAGAGAATATTTACCATCATCTATACCATACTAAAATTATTTAAGTAATCATTTAAATCTAGTTTTTTGTTTCCTTTTTTTGTATTTTAAAATTAATGGATTACGTTTAAAATGGCTGTACAAAGCAATTTGCCATTTTCAACGTTTTTAACAAAAAAAGAGTTATATGACTTCAAAGTGTTACGGTACGCTAAATAACATTTAATTTGGTCATTTACTTTATTTGATGACAGTAAAAAATGTATAACTTATTCATGTTTTTTTATTTACAAAATAAAGCAATAATAAAAAATTAACAAAATACGATTAATATAACACAAACTCCATTAACATAATAAACTAAAAAGATAACCTGTCCCAAAAATTTAATGGAAATCGATTTATTTATCGAAGTAATGTAATTCTATTTGAATAATCATCGACTTGTCGCGACTTTATCAATTTAAAAAAGTATTTACTCCCGCACATCAGCTACCTTCCAGAAAAATTCCCGTCAAGTCAGTCCAGTCCAACTGTTTCACATGTCACACGGAACAAACTATTTTCGTTATTAAGCACGCAATTCCAAAATTTTCGCGAAATATGATTTCTTGAGGGATCTGGAGCATACCCTATACATGAATGAACCACGCTAGCCTAGTGCGGGTTGGTTGACTTGATACACTTCTTAGAATGTCTTTACTGACTGATGTCGCAGTGCGCAGTGCACGTTGATGCCGCCTCTCATCGGGCCAGATATCCTTATTTGACTATACTTTAAAATTACGGTTATCTAAAGAGTATAAAAAGATCCGTATCTTTACTATCTCTTTTGAAGATACAATGTAAAATTTTTGTTTTTTTTTTTATATCACAAGGTGGCAAACGTGCGAGCGGCCACCTGAAATCGCTGAAATAGCGAAGTGACCGTTGCCCATAGACATACGCAATTGCATATGCGTTGCCTACCTTTTAATCGACGGAGGAGAGGATGCACCGAAAGAAAATATTTTCCCTTTCCATGCATCCTCTCATCCGGAAAGTCCACTTCCACTTTCCATCCTTTCCTTATAAGAAATAGGATGGGAAGGGAAAGTGGACTAATTTTGGCCTCCGGGACGCACACTCATCAGACGAAACGCGGAATTGCTTCCACTTCACGCCTGTCTTCTGTGTGGTCGTGGTATTTCACCGGGCGAGCCGGGCCGATTCGTGCGAAGATGTTAAAGCGGGCTCTACCACTGTTATAATATAATTACAATCAGTATTTACCCGAGAATCATAATTGTTAGGTGAATTTGATTTTAATTAGAGAAGATATTCTCTTCATTTACATCGTTAAAATATAATTATGATGCAATTAACAAACTTGTCTATTTTCTGTTGGTCGCAGTCGGTAGTTTTTTTTATAAATTCTGATTTTATGCAACTGCCCGGTTGTATTGATGCATTAACCAGCCATCAAACAGATGGAATTAGAAGATTATGATCTTTTTTCATCCACCGTATTTCCCAAAAAGACAGCAATTCTAACCTCTTACTAGTACTCGGTGTCTTTAAATAAAATAAATAAATAAAATAACATTTAATACTTTCAATATCACAACACAATAAGCAAAAACATCACAAAAATAATTATAAACAAATAACACATAAAACATAACATTAATAAGAAACAGGAAATATTTACAAAGAGTGTTGCAATGCTGACCGGATAAGGTTTCACTCTGCTTTATATGCTGGGTGTTCCTCTCTGTACCACACAGCGCTGATCTTCCGTGAAACCCCATAGCGTTACCGTACGCCAGTTACAGCGGTGGAAAGTCAAACATAAACGTATATCTTAAAACTGACATGTTATAAAATATATTTAAAAGTAACAACTTCGATCATCATCAGCTCACTATACGTCCCCACCGAGGGGCTCGGAGCCTACCCTAAGTTAGGGGTGACTAGGCCATAGTCAACCACGCTGGCCCACTGCGGGTTGGTTGACTTCACACATATCTTTGAATTTCTTCTCAGATACGTGCAGGTTGCATCACGATGTTTTCCTTCACCGTAAGAACGTCGGATAAATGTACATATGTAAATCGAAAATCGAAAAACACATTGGTACATGGCGGGATTCGAACCCAGGACCTGCAGATTGCAAGTCAACCGTTAGACCACTGAGCCACCGACGCTCCTACTTCGATACAAATAGAAATTACTGCTATAATGTTCGTCTGCCTTTTACATATTTTAGTTTGGTACGCTACCAAACTTTAAGTGGTCTCCTTTAGTTTATGTCTAATACTAGAATCTACTTAAATTAACTACGATCATATTTGTTAACTGGTGGCAATATTTTTCCTTAACTCTGCCATAAAATCTTTAAGAATATACATCGATCAAAAGATTCGTAACTTGATCGCACTGGGCCGTAAGATTTATCTCACAATATGTTACACTGGAATCGGAAAACAAATACCAAGTTTAGCAACATTTTTTTTGGATTATTCTTCTCGAGTTAAAAATACAATTTAAAGTTGTTTAATTTTTCAAATATTTATTCTTATCATTACTTTATTATCAAAGTAATAAAATAAAGATTGTGTACATTTTTATCTGACGAGATATCTGAGAAATATTTTGTAAACGACACAAATCAGTTGATGACCATACTTTGACTGGGCGACTAGTACTAGTAGTAGAAGTATTTCTATACTCAGTTAATTAAAGTCATATTTTCGTGGTATAGAGTTAAGATTTTTTTTGAAATGGTTCAAGTACGTGTTAAAGAAGGATTGTTAGAAGGAGAGTTAAGTGAAGATGAAATAGGAGGTAAATTCTTTAGTTTTAAAGGCATCCCCTATGCTGAACCCCCTGTAGGTGATTTGCGGTTTAAGGTATGTTTCTGTTGTTTTTTTTTAATTAATTAAATGTTATATTATTAATTAAAATTAGCCAATATTAAACAAATATATTAATCGTTAGAAAATAAGAATATAATTTTGAAAATAATATTGGATTAATAATATTTTAGCCTCCTCAACCAAAAAAAGCTTGGGATGGTGTCAGAGATGCTAAGAAGTTTGGTGATATTTGCTACCAATGTATTTTAAACGAAGTAGACATTGGTTCATCTGCATCAGAAGACTGTTTGTATTTAAATGTTTATACGCCAGATATTAAGCCAAAGCATGCACTACCAGTCATGTTTTATATACACGGTGGTGGTCTGGTGAGTGGAAGTGGAAACGATGATATGTATGGACCAGAATTCTTAGTAAGACAAGATGTTATTCTCGTCACATTTAATTACAGATTAGAAGTTCTAGGTTTCCTTTGTTTAGACACTGAAGATATTCCAGGAAATGCTGGCATGAAAGACCAAGTTGCAGCGCTAAAATGGGTTAACGAGAACATTGCAAGTTTTGGCGGAAATCCCAAAAATATTACTATTTTCGGCCACAGCGCTGGTGGTCTAAGCGTTAGTTACCATTTAATATCTCCAATGACGAAAGGTCTGTTCCAACGAGCTATGGTTATGAGTGGATCCTTGACTTGTCCATGGGGACAAACATTTGAACCGCGGGAAAGAGGACTCGCATTGGCTAGAAAATTAGGATGTTATTCTGAAGATGACAAAGAACTTTACGATTTCTTCAAACGTCAGCCAATAGAAAAACTTATCGGTGTACAATTACCGATAACATTTTTTGAAAAAGGAAAAAAAACTTACGATTTATGTTTTGGAGTAGTTGACGAAAAGGAATTTGGCAATAACGAAAGATTCATATTTGGTGATGTTATTGAAAAATTACGCAACGGTGTACACGAGGGCGTTGAACTTGTAATGGGATATACCGAAGATGAAGGTCTCATTCATATGCGAATCGGAATATCACTGGAGGAAACGTGCGCCTATTCAAATGAATTTCGCGAATTCTTTGTCCCCAAATTAATATCTCTTAATTGCACGTTGGCGGAACAGTTCGAAGTAGGAAGAAAAATAAAAAATTTCTATTTTAAAGACGAAGTAGTGACAATGGATAATTTGAAAGAACTAGTTAAATTTTACTCTTTAAACATTTTTACTTATCCCATGTTCCAATTAGCAAGAAGTTGTTCATTGAAAAATAAACTTTACTTCTACAAATTTACTGGAAAAACTGAGAGAAATTTCATGGTTCGTACGTTAGCATTAGAGAAGTTTTTCGGTGATAAAATACCGGTGTGTCATGCTGATGAAATAAATTATATATTCCCTATGAAGAAAGAAAATCTTAAAATAAACAAAAACGCTAAGAGCTTTAAAATAATTAACCAGACAACTAAACTCTGGACCAATTTCGCGAAATATGGGTAAGATCTTTTTATCACTTTAAATGTCTGTTTTTTAATCTAGTACTTATAAAGTGTTAATTTGAGATTTGAACTGGAGAATTTCTGTAGTCTTCTGTAGTCAAAACGCGAACACCCATATCCATCGATGATTTTCATTTTAAAAACACTTTCTTATTCCAGGAATCCAACACAAGAAGGAATTTTTGGATTACACTGGACTCCGTATAAAATGCATGAAGAATCTTATCTAGATATAAATGAGAACTTAACAATAGGATTCAAGCCTGATAAAATCGAAGTTGATTTCTGGGAAAATATTTTTAAAGAGTATCTCCCAAAATCTATACCTTACTAATTTATTTGTTATTAATTGTATGTTTTATGTAGTTATAAGTGAATAAATACAGTATTATAGCTAACTTACACAATATCCGTCTCGAAGGACCAATGTTTGAACATATAAAAAGAACATTTCATACTTTTATTGTTATTTCACAAGATTAAAGGTTTTTGTTCTACGTTAATTTCCAAGACAGGTCAATACTGACACAAAATATCATCAGCCTTACGCGAAACAAAAATAACGATTATGACATTGTTTTAAAGTGCTGAATAATGGTTACTTATTACATTGTCAATCTCATTTGATAACGTTTTGTCAATCCTGATAGCAACTATAGGTTAAGATAAGATTCGAGATAAACCCTCCTTGTTTTCCTCATGAAAACAATGCAATTAATCCATAGAAATAATCATCCCATCTGTCATAAAAGATTTTTTTTTGTATGTATCGAGAAATAATAAACATTTGCTTTTAAAAAGTTCGTTTTTCTTTTACTAGCAAAAATTAACATTAACCAATATCTAACTGCTGCACCCAAAGATGCAGCAATTAGAAATTATCTAGAATAGACTATTAAATCTTTATTATTATATTTTATATATATATTTATAATTTATCCGACGTTTTTACGGTGAAGGAAAACATCGTGATGCAACCTGCACATATCTGAGAAGAAATTCAAAGATATGTGTGAAGTCAACCAACCCGCACTTGGCCAGCGTGGTTGACTATGGCCTAATCATCCTTAACTTAGGGTAGGCTCCGAGCCCCTCGGTGGGGACGTATAGTGAGCTGATGATGATGATGATGATGTAACTGTTTAAACTGTTTTAATTATTATGTTAATATGAAATCATTTATTTTGCTATTAGTTAAATAATTTTAATACTTCAAATATGTTCATTGTGTATTTTCTCTACTGCAGATTAGTTTATTAACGTTCTAGATAAACTGAGGGAAGACACCGCAGTCGTTCTTTAAACGTCCATTGGCCTGATGGATTTTGGTTTGCCTTGTATGATTTTACATAGCGCTACGTCGCTCCTAAGACAAAGCTTCAAGGCAAATCCATTCCGATATCTGTCACACAGTTCATACTATGATAGGCTTCAACGCTCAACCTATCTGTGCAATTGTATAACATTTTTAATAAATAAATTAATTAATTAAATCCGTGCGTGCGGTGCATCCTATGCGGGCTAATGGACGCGGACCTTAACGCGTACAGATTATACGCTTACATATACATCAGTTTCTAACAGTGGTCCTAGCACGAATATCTGTAATAATCGCCATCGTATCGTCATTGATATAATTTGTACAGCGCCCCCTATCGGGCGTAAATTACACCAAAAATCTCACACTAATTTCGACATAATTAACGATGATGATACGAAAACATTTGTCACAAATATTCCTGCTAGGCCCTCAGTATTGTTCCCAGAAGGCACCAGATGGAGAAACTGCAACGGATTAAAGCTCTAGCGGTTTCGGATTAGCAGAGAATGCCAGTAGAGATTGCAATATGCGGCCACTGCCAAATTGCCATGCACCTGTATTATATCTAAAATACTTATTAATGTTAAAAGTTTTATAACTTTATTGGCACAAAAATAACATTTCGTGAAATTATCTTAGAATTAGTACCCGGACTTTTTACTTTTAGATACAGAAATATTTTCTAAAAGGTAAAACGGTAACCTTTTATTCTATGTTAGACACGATAAAAAAAATTATAATCAGTTTAATTTTAGAGGTAATCGATTAACAAACGTAATTAAATTTTCATATAAAAAGCCTATAATTAAGATAACAAAATGACAACTTTAGCCGACATTATCAAAGCAAACATAGCACGTGGTTCTCGTAATTGTCTTTGAAATCTTGCAACATTTTAGTGTCGTTTAACTATCGTTAAATGCTCATAAATAGAATGTCATAAGATATAGTATTTCAAACTTCTATGAATCCTTATTCTATTATCATTTACTAATGACCTGAGACATATTAAGAGTCCAATAAAGTTTCAATTCTAATATATTTGATTGTTGTAATCGTTTAAAATAGATCATGCTATTTATATATCTTATATAAACATTTCATATCAAGTTGTATGTTCGGTAACGAACAGCGGGAACACCGAAGTGTTCAAAGACGCCCATGGACATCAGCAATACCAAAGGAACCGCAGATGCGTTGCCGGCCTTTGAGATAGTGATAAGCTCGCTTCTTGAATTTTGTAAGCATCTATAATTTGGTCGAACTTGGAAGACAGGGTAGTTTTTATGTCAATTATTGATCTTTTTTTAATTTGGCGCGGACGGAGTCACGGGTGACAGCTAGTATAATTATAAAATACGCAATTAACAATAAAACAATCTAAATTTATTCTGTATTTATAAACTGTCCTGTGAAAGACTATAAGAAAAGCCTTACGTTACCTATTTCATAAATATAAATGCTTAAATACTTAACTTAACTTTGTTTTTATTCAAAGGAAATTTCAAAAATCTACTGACTAAATAATTTCTTCAAAAAACAACATCAACGCCACGAAAATTACTTTTTAATAGGAGCTCAAATAAGCTCCTTAAATATAATCGGTTCTTTTCCTATCTTTAAAAATTTTAAATTATCGTTTCTTTTTGGTATTATCATTGCTTGTTTTTTTATTTATTGTTATGTCGCTTATACTTATAGTTGTAATCAGCTTCTAAGTTAAATGTTATGGGACAGACATGTTCAAAAGAACGAAAGTCCCTTAAGAAAATTAAGAAAAACAAATTATCACAAAATGTTTCCTGTTTTCTGATAAGTACGCTACAATAAAAATTTAAAGAAATCAATTAATTTTAATCAGTTAAATACTTACTAAATTGTGTTAATAAATACAAAGTAAGTAGTAAACATTTCTTTACTAAATAAAAACGTTTAATAAAAATACTCTTGCTTAGGATCTCGGAGCGTCTATACTTTTTTGGTCTTCCTCTACCCTTGTAGCCATCCACATTCAATCTCATTACTTTTTTGCTTATATCATCATCATCCCTCCTCGTAACATGTCCAAACCACGCTAATCTTTTACTCCTCAATTTCTCGATCACTGGCGCTACTTTCAAACTTCCTCTAATATACACATTTTTAACTTTATCCTTCCTTGTCACACCACACATAAAGATCATGACTTCATCCGTTTGGAATAAAAACACCTTTATTTAAGAAGTTATTAGTATATAAATATATTTAAAACTTTGTTAAAACTGCTTCATCATCATCAGCTCACTATACGTCCCCACCGAAGGGCTCGGAGCCTACCCTAAGTTAGGGGTGACTAGGTCATAGTCAACCACGCTGGCCAAGTGCGGGTTGCCTTCACACATATCTTTGAATTTATTCTCAGATATGTGCAGGTTGCATCACGATGTTTTCCTTCAACGTAAGAACGTCTGATAAATATACATTTTCAAATCGTAAATCAAAAAACAAATTGGTACATGGCGAGATTCGAACCCAGGACCTGCACATTGCAAGTCAAGTGCTTGACTCCTGAGCCACCGTCGCTCAGGAGTCAGAAAACTGCTTACACCGCTAGATTAACGATACTGGTATGAAATTATAATCAAGCTTCCTCGTTAATTTTCGATTATGTAAAAGTGAAGCAATATAGGTTATAAATACAAATTGTTTTAAAGTATAAATGTAGTTTAAAATTCGCGTTATTTTTTTATCGCATCAGTCTGTATTTTGTCGTAAAACATTTTCATAAAAAGTAATAAGAGTTGCCAGCAACTTTCCTGACATTCCTTTTGGCGAAAAGCTCTGGGTAACGTCAAAATCTTTTAAAAGCTCTACGAGACGTACTACGGTTAATAAAAAGCACATTCCGACTGGTTTTTATTACAAAAGTATAAATGGAGTACTTCTCTATTTTTCGGTGTCTTAATGGTAGTTTTTAAGACCGTCATTAAGAGAAAGAGGTCGGATACATTTTTTTATATCAATAATAAAAAATAATAGGCATAGTTATGGTTATTGTACTAAGACCAATAAATGTCTGTAATAATAAATTTCGAAATAAACAGGAATATCTAAAGCCAACGAGACACGTACTTTGGATGACTATGTTTTAAACAAAAGAGGCAACAACATTTTTTTGTCCCGTAGTTTCAAAAATGGAAAGCTTAATGTTTTTTTTGTTTTCTTTATAATGATATTAATTTTATTTATCGATACAAAGTTTAAACCCTTTTGGTGGTTAAGTGATAAACTCCATAGAAACATAAATATTGCTTGTTTCTTAATATTAAATATTTTGGGTAAATTATAACCATTTTTACGCATACGGATCAAATTTTAGTCTTAGGAACCAACAGTTAGACATTAATATCCTGTTTACCAAAACTTTTGAACAACACTCAATTTTTTATCGGAAAATGTGTCGTCAAGAACTGTATAAATAATACAACATTTTATATACGGTTTAAAAATATAACAAATGCAATTGAACAATTGGCATTCATTAAAATAGACTATAAATTCGCTGCACTGATTCTATTGCTTATTTAATTGGTACGTTACTGCTTGCATGTTTGTTTATAAATTGATTTATTAAGTGACACTCAAAGAACCGAAGTATTACAATGTATAAAAACAATAGAAATAAAAAAATGCCAATAAAACGTATATTTCCACTACCGAAACATCAGTACAAAAATATATTTAAAAAAGATAATATTTTGAACACCGTACCTATACCGGACCCTATGATAAACATCAACACTGATTTAAATCGAATACGATTCTTTAACTAATACTTTGTATACAAAAACCGGGACTAAATGTTCAATTTTATTATGAAGCAAAATAAAACAGGCTAAATAAATTTATAGCTATAAAATCCCTTCCAATCGTCTCTTCCCCTGTGGCTGTTATTTTCCGTGTGGGTCGTCGTAAATCTTACATCAAACCTGTACGCAATCACCTATTCGGAAAGTCGTAAATACATTACTGGAATCCTGATTTAACAATGACGTAAACCAATTCCCTTATGACAGCCTGGTACTTTATAAAGGTGTCCTATCCATACTATAAAGAAAATGTTGAAAAACAAATATTTTCAGCATTTATTAACATCAAAACAAAACTAAAATATCCACAAAATATATTTTTATATTCACCAATTATCATATTCACCAATCATATAAATATTCCTGACATTTTCCGCAAACAGTGTCGACACCACATCTACTCATAATCTTTCTATCAAACGAAATATTATAATACACTGCCTTACGCATATTCTCTTTCATGCAATCCATCCATACTTTTTACAGTCTTCCTCTCAATATCACAAATCCATCATATAAATTAAACTATTAAAAACGAGATGGTATAATCTAGACCAACTGCTATTACCAAATTCAAGGCAAAATTCTGTTTAATGTAACATCAAATATTCACGAACCTCGTTCGGTGTTTAATTGAAAATTTAATCTCCTCCCGTCAAGAGCTCGTTGACTTGTGAATATCGGGGAAATGGCGGGAAAATTTTAGTGTATACATGTGCCCGACACGCTGCGACAATGGCTTCATGGCAAAATTTGTGTAACTTAATTACTAAAGCGTTTTGTCATACCTTCAATATTATCAAGAATAACTTTCAATATAACCTTGGGATAAATCAAGTTAAATATTGTACATTAACTAGAGGACATCCTTTACTTTGTTAGCGCGAAATTTAACAAAAAAGTAGCCTATAAAATTGCACAAGTCAACCTTCCCGTCAAAATCAACCCAGGTGTTTCGAGGATTACAATGACCAGACAGATCAAAATTAAAAAAATGGTTTGACATTACCTGAAAATCTTTATATATATAATTCTTCTGTGAGTGTGTATGTCACTGAACTGCTCTCAAACGACTGGACCGATTTTGATGAAATTTTTTGTGTGTGTTCAAGGGGATCTGGGAATGGTTTAGATTCACAATTTTGTCCGCTGGACAATGTTTTTTTAATTAATTTTAATTTATTAGTAGTTGTGGATTTTGGAATGTTTTACATTGGATCCGACAGACGGCGCTACCATCGCAGTGTCAAATTTTAAATAATATTCAAATTAAAGACGTGTAGACAGGACAACGTCTGTCGGGTCCGCTAGTGTACAAATATAAACAAATTAACATATGGAATAATGTTTACATCTGTACTAAATTAAGTACTACAAGTGTGTATTTAACTCTTATATTCATTTTGTATAGTATACCATACATACAACTTTATAAAAATATAAGATCACTATAAAATCATTTTTAACTTTCTTTTTTTGCTTTTCTTCAAAGACGAAATCTTGCCACAATAAGGGTTAATTCTACATTTTGACATTTATGTAATATACTACATACTTCTATGTTATTAAAAATAAATGTCTTTCCTAGGAATATAAATTGGTATTAGTAGTATCAAGATTCAAGTACCAAGTAAATTTCTAGAACAGAATCTTGTGAACATTATGCGTTATGTTAGCTAATTAACAAGTGTGGAATAACTAAGAGACTGCACACAGAGATAAACACCGTTTGAATGTGCCTAATGGAGCCATTCAGATGCCGTTACAGTGTGCAACGCAAGTTCGGACCCCGGCAATGGCTGTTTAATTACAACACTGTATCAAGCTCCTGCGCCGTTAGTACATTGAATACGTAATAAGACAACTGAATTTATAAGCAAAGCAATTTAAATATTTCTGTTTACTTCGCCTTCGCCTACTTTACTTATCAGTTTTATTATCAAATTTAATATATTGCAAATTGTATCCTTACAATTAAATTTAATATTTTATTATATTTTTATAAAAACCCTTTAACCTAAATATTACTCAGAAGATATTCACTTATTCCTAGTTATGAAAAACAGAACCGCAGCAAAGGTTAGCGCCTGATGAAAATCGACATGCGAAAACGCATAGAAAAGGAATTGCTGCACATACATAGTTTTATGTCAAATTCAACTTCCCTTTGATTTCCGTTCAGTTTGTGAACTTGTAGACTAGGCTTCAGCATATCATTTAATTAGTAATTGAAGTACGGTTGGTTTAAATATACAATTGATAAAAAAATACGAATAATTTTTTGTTATAGTTACGATAGTAGGATATCCAACTTGCAATTACGAAACGTATGTTTGAAAAGAAACTTTATGAAAGCATATTTAATTAGTGAATTTTAATTAAAAAGCGCGGCCAGGTCTTGTTATGATGTATGTCAGATGTATGTATGTCTTTCGAGTATTCTAACCGTCGGGTTTCACTGATTAAACACTTGAACTTTATTTTTTCTTAAACACAAACAAATTCTGAAACAAATTCATCTATTTTAAATTAACCCTGATATGAAAAAAAATTGATAGTAGTTTAAAATTTAAATTGATAAACCTTGTCATAAAAGGTAGAAAATAAATTTATAGTCAAATTTTAATTTTGCAATAACCGTTTGGCGGGAACCGCTGCAGCCGGTGACCAATTTGGATTTTTTTACTAAAAACGTATAGGAACGTCGCACCGGCCAAAATTTTAATTAAGTTTTTGTCATAGAGCTAAAAAAACGTTTAAAATGTAAGTAGATTTAAAAATATACATAATTATTTTTTTAGTCTTGAAAAATAATCTTGATTTTTTACAAACAATTATTTTAATGATAACAATGTTTGCTGACAAAATTAAAATAATAAGTTTCAATAAGTTCAACATTTAACTATTAATTAATTAAATAATATTAATTAAAAGCATTAAAAATAAAACCAAGCTATTTACGATAGAACAATACATTATCCGCCATCTTGTGGCTGGTAATTCAAGATGGCGGACCTCATAAATTGTCTCCGCTCGTAAAGTAAGGAGGTGAATCGAAGTTTACGAGTTGGGGGCAACTGAGTTTGATTGATATTAGATCTAACGACCGCAGAGACGTTCTAAAACTTTGTTTTAAACATTTTATTAATCCTTTTAAAAAATAATTATGTTCACTATAGTCCGATTAATCGAATAAATGTTTAAGAACCATCCGAAAAATAAATCTCTTCTGTACTAACTTGAGGAAAGAAATTTATTTCGTTGTTATTTCGTCATCCAAATATTCAATACTCATTATGAGAATATATTTCGTATGCCAATAATGCAGCTTAAGTACTTTACAATATGTATTGTCATTGTTATTGCAAATTTACGAGAAGCTATCGTCAAATCTAATCTAATCTGGAAATTGTAAAACTTGTCGGCGAGAACTGAATTTATGACGCACATTAAAATTACATAAATTCTATATTACGTAAATACGTACCAAATGGTAACTTAATCTTATCGTAGTCTATATTAACAGTTTGTCATAAAAATCATCCATCCGTTTGTTTCATCTAAGACATTTTTAATCCATATGCTTCGAATGTAACTAATCTAAGGATCGCAACATTATCATCAACCTGCTCTTATCCCTATTGAGGGTTGGCACAGTATGTACTCCTCTATACATCTCTATCAGCCGTCATATCCGAATCTACCCCCTTCCTACGTATATCCTCTTTCACACAGTCATTCCATACTTTTTATGGTCTTCCCCTACCTTTGTCAACATTCAATCTCGTTACTTTTAGTCTAAGGAACGCAACAAAAATAAGAAATCTGATCTACCGCTCAGAGTGCGAACAATCTATTTTTGTACTCCATCTCTTGTATAAAGTATGGTTACCCTATTTTGGCGAATTCAAGTCACCACTGGCTTTGGCACCATTGGCTAAAAATCTATATATATAAAATAAAGTCGTGTTAGTTACACTATTTATAACTCAAGAACGGGTTTACCGATATGCCTGAAAATTGGTGAGGTGGTAGCTAAGAGCCAGGAGGCGGACATAGGAAACTATTTATTCGAATCTATGCCTTGAAGAGCTGCTTTTTATTATACTTTTCTATAATATATATTAAGTTTTTTTATATGTCCACGCGGACGGAGTCGCGGGCGACAGCTAGTTAAGTATACATAGTATAAGTAGACTTAATATACACCGTAGAGATGTTTACAGCCTTTAAATATGTTTCAGTGATATAAAAGTGACTGACAAAGACAAAGAGGCACGTATAATACAAAGTATTTTAATACTTTCTACAGCGCACTTTGTAACATAATACTCTTTCACAGAGATAACCTTTTAACATCTGACACGAACACAATGTATAATACACTAGCTGTCGCCTGCGACTCCGCCCGCGCGGAATTAAAAAAAACTATTGGTCGCAGCGTAATGTTAGCTTAAAGCATTCCTCTATAAATGGACTATTTAACAAAAAAATAATTTTTCAAATCAGACCAGTAGTTCCTGAGATTAACGCGTTTAAACAAACTCTTCCGGTTTATAATGTTACTATAGATATACCATACATTTGTTCAATTTACAGCAAATGGATTAGCTGCATTTTTTCTTTTACGATTAATGAACGACAATGTAGATCTTTACCTTCGAAACTTCAAAATCTTACTATGGATGGATGTTTGTACAAGATATCTCTAGAACGGCTATATATATCTCGCTGAAATTTGGTAAAGATGTAGAACATAGGCTAGAAGAGCACATAGGCTAGAAGAGCACACAGGCTAGAAGAGCACATAGGCTAGAAGAGCACATAGGCTAGTAACTAGTCTTTTTTTTTTAGTTTATTGCGAACGTAGTCACGGGCCACCTCTAGTAATGTAGTAACAGTACAAATACTTTTTTTTAATAATCCTCATATTTACCAAAGATATAAAATACGCCTTAATCTGAAAAAAAACTTAGTTTATTTAGAGTAAAAGCTATAACATACAACATTAAATATACAAAGCATATATCATATAGGATTTCATGAACAATTTCAATTGACAATAAAATCCATCCAACAAATTTTAATATCGCCTGGGACGCGGAATAGAACGTCTCACGTATACGTCATATTGTGAGGACGTATTGCTACGAATCCGTAGCCGTAACCTCGTAGCTCTACGAAAGTTTTATGACTTGAGAGGCAAAGGAGTTCCGACTGGTCTTGTCACAAGCTGTTTATATTGGCTTTTGTTTGTACTCGTATGCATTGTGTTGGAAAATTGGATGTTACATATCCTATGCAGATGCAAAATGTACATCGATGTTTGTGATATACTTAATATTATTGTGTTGTATCGCATCCATTTCTCGTTGTGTGTGACGAGAGAACTAACATTTCTATGTTAGAGAGCAATGTATGTTCTGTAATATGAAGACTGCACTTTCTAACCTTTTGAAAGCCGTTATGACAAAGTTGGATGATTGATAGAAAGGCAATGTAACGTTATTTACAACAGTAATATTTACAATAAAATATTACATAAATTGTAATAAAATAAATATTTAAATAAATCAAACGAAATAAGAAAGAAATAAGATCTCAGTAAATTATGATAATCATGGCAAAATTATTGTCTGCGTTGTAACCATGAATCCGTTAAGCACACTCGAATAACTCGTTTGCATAATCGAGCGATGTGAGCGAGCGAGTGCTACAATTGTACATTATTGTACATGCAAAGCTTTAGAAATCGATTTGCGGTTTTGGCAAACGTTTGACCAAAAAATTTAGTTATATTTTAGAAGATCTATTCTCAATTTAAAAGTTAAATTATTATAATTTAGATTTAATAATAGGTCGTGAGATAAAATTTGTAAAACCGGTTCTCTGTTTCAAATTCATTATTTATTTCGGCTATTATTATTTTTTAAATCATAAGGTAGCAAACGAGCGAGCGATCACCAGAAATCGCTGAAATAGCGAAGTGACCGTTGCCCATAGACATACGCAATTGCATATGCGTTGCCTGCCTACTTTTAGTCAACGGAGGAGAGGATGCACAGAAAGAAAAAAATATTTTCGCTTTCCATGCATCCTCTTATCCGGAAAGTCCACTTCCCATCTTTTCCTTATAAGAAAAAGGGTGGGAAGGGAAAGAGAACTAAATTAGGCCTCCGGGACGCACACACATCAGACGAAACGCGGAATTGCTTCCACTTGACGCCTGTCTTCTGTGTGGTCGTGGTATTTCACCGGGCGAGCCGGGCCAACTCGTGCGAAGATGCTAAAGCGGGCTCTACTACTGTTATTAGATATATTATATAAATATGCAGTAAAAGTAATGACATAAAAATATAATAACTTTTACACAATCATGCTATATACATATACAAAAGTATACAAAGTTATTTACATAGTAGAATTAAATGAAACATAGTCTATTAAAATTCGCTTCAATAAATTCTTATTTATCCGGGCGCCTGAACACTTAAGAAAATACTAAATACACTTTGTATAATATTGTCGTGTTTAACCGATCAAAGTGGTTGGAAGTTGGCATTTTGCCAATTTTAGTCAATAAATGTTTAAAACTATAACCTACGAATAACTAATATTTTCAGACTATCAAGTAAAAGGACTGGGAAATAGATTAATACAAATCTATAAATTTCTACAAAAGAAAGTACTATTTTGAATGTGTTATGTCTTGATTTATTGTATAAAAAAATATTTTCAAGCATTCAAAGATATCGTTGTACTTTAAAAATAGCAAAATTTTGCTAATAGGAAATTGCTTGTTGATTTTTAATTACATAAATAAAAAGAAATTAGATGATATATAAAAAATATTTTACAAAATTATACAACACAAAGTCATCACACATTTCATCACAGTTTTAAACCTATTATCACAAATCTGTCACCAAATAATACGTCACTGTTATATTCAATCATGTATCATTGCGCGTACTGGACGTATACAGTACACCACATAATTCATACATACATACATACATAGGTGCTTCATATAATTTAAAATAAGAGCCTATATTGCTATATTGCTAAAGACGACCTTCCACTGAGTCTTTTACTGCACGCTTTAACATATCAAAGGGCTGCCACTGAAAATTTCATGAGATGCCTTATGTTTTGTACACGTTATGTACTTCTAATATACTTTATGTGCTCTCAAATATTAACCTTACTTTACATAAAGATTTTTTTTTTGTTAAAATATTAGCAGATTTTTTTGTAAATTTACTAATATTTCTTGTACCATTCCAACTAAGCTCTATGCTTGTGCTAGGATATGGTTTACGATAATAGTCGAATGGCGGGATTCGAACCCCCGACCTCGTGGTCGGAAATCCGTACCCTTAACCATTAGGCTATTGACGCTTTAATTAGATACTTGCTTTTTAACGAGCTTAAGTTTAATAAAAAGATTTACAGCTTGTTACTAAATTTATAAGTATCAGATATTTTTGGTATATATATGTATATATATATATATATATATATTTATGTATAGTTCATTGGTCTAACAACTCTTACCATTTGAAATAAGGCTTTTCATTTGCCTATTTTCATAATATATGGCGACATAATAAAACATAACTCACACAAATCATAATGTTAGTGACTACCAAAAACTAAGTAGAAAAGAGATTATTTGGTAGGTTTTTCTTTTAACTAGAAATACATCAAATTATTTCGCATTTCATGAAGCATTAAGCATAGACTAAGTTATAATATAAATATTAAACACATGTTAAGATGTCAGAACAAGTCCTGACAGGGTTGTGTTCTCGTTACGTGCCCTCCGGGACAAGAGGGATCACTGGCAGGGAAGACAAACTCCCTAAACACATTGTTAATACATCAACTGTTATATCTAAATATAATATATTTAAGATAATTACTTAACAACCATTATCTAAATTGTATTTTCAATATACCACGGCATTTTACAGGTATATAAGGATGAGGTAGAGAGGGATTTACATAAGCAGCGATGTCTTAGACTGGATCGAGGTGTGGGATCGCGGAAAAAGCGGACTCTTAATATTGTAGGCGTGGGCCCATTTTGATTCGATACATCATTCTAGTTACTTAATATTACAAATACATATATAGAAGAAAAATTAATATGTTAGTGCTTTTCTTTCTCTGTTTTCAATCAATTTATGAAAATGATTTCCCTAATATTCACAACCATGTTCTATGGATTTATTGATCTACTAAGCAGGGAGTTTTTTTGTTTTTTTTTTTTTATAAGGGGGAACACCGAGTTGATCAACGACACCCATGGACATCTGCGACACCAGAGGAACTGCAGATGCGTTGCTGACCTTTAAAGAAATGGTATGCTCGCTTCTTGAAGGTCCCTGAGTCGTATTGGTTTGGAAATACCGCCGAGGACAGACTGTTCCACAACGCGGCTGTGCGAGTTAATTCGTGGTGCAAATTTATTTAAATCAAAGCTAACCTAAATAGGATACCTTACATATATATACATACATAGATATATAGATTTTCAGGTAGATTTATGATATGTCAATATTATTTGTTTGTACAGCAGTGGGCTTAACATAAGTATTATATTCAGAAACGTTTTAATAATGCAATTTATTCAATATCAAAAGCTATGAAAATAAAGCCATTGTAATATTCAATTATGAAAGAAAATAGCGAAAAGACGAAATCTAATGACCACATAAATATGACGTTACCGCGAAATTTTATTAAAGACTTCTTTAGTTTCGGTAAAGGGAATTTATTTATGAGCAAAAGAAACAATATTTTAGAAGGAAAATTGTTTCAATATCAGGATTATGTCTTTATTTTTATGTACATTAGAAGATTACGTTTGGGTAATGTAAAAGTCTTTATAAAATATAATATATAAAAAATATATTTTAAAATTGACTTTTAATTTAACTAACATTTTCATGTTATAGTACCTATATGCCGGTAAAACGTGATAATTGGAAAATACTCAAGTTCATTACTGTATATAAAAAAGATAGGAAAACAAAATATTAATAAATAGTTTAAATGACACAACATTTTTGTCAAGGCAGTTATGCGTAAACAAATCAAATGTCCATATTTTTATACGGACCGGACATTCGTAAACCATAGAGAGCGTTGAGTACAGAGTACCAATACGCTGGCAACATTCCAACACCAGCCATAAACAGATGAAAAACGAGCCTACGAAAAATATCACAACAATATCTAAATAATAAACTATCAAGATTTTTTAAACCAAATAACTTACAAAAAGAGATAAAATGCTCTAAATTATTTTATTAACTATAATTTATTCCAACTCAATACGTAATAAATCTAGATCCACTTCGTAAAAAATATACACAAACAGTAAGTTTTACAAGTAACAGATGGACTGGCAGGAGAAGGTGCTGCAGGAAAGGTGAATTTTGCGGTCTCTTGTGTCAGAAGCCATGATCCACTTTGGGCCGCTATGCTGGCATAAGTAAGTAAATAATTATTTTGTTAAATACTTCGACCAAATTCCAGGTACTTTTATCAATAGAAAATCCATTACAAAATGTAATCAGGTGTATTGAAGCCGATTATTAGATCCCAGGTTAAAAATACAAAATGGCGGACGCTACGTCACGCCTAATCTAAGCGGGGTGTCCCACTTAACCACGTCAATGCACGCAATGCTATCTATAGCTTGTATAAATACGACGGTTGAAAAAACAGAGTACATATTTAAAGCCTGTATAAGGTCGCCTGGGGAAATATCGATAAAGTTATTTTATATTATCTATCCTAAAGTATTAATAAATACGTTTATTATTTATACTAATAGTAGCTGTTGCCCGCGACTCCGTCCGTGTGGATATATAAAAAACTTAATTAGTGTAGCCTATGTGTTCTTTCAGACTATGTTCTATACGTATGCCAAATTTAATCGAGATCCGTTCAGCACTTCTAGAGATATCTTCAAACACCTATCCATCCATCCACATCACATCAAAAAAAAGTTACATAACCTCATTTCATATTGTAGTAAAAAAAATCATAGTAAAAGGTAAATTCACCAAAATAGCGTAGCGACCTGCCTAAGGATTCCGCATTTGCATATGCGTTGTCCATCTAATCCGCAGTTGCCAGACAGTAATCTGATATATTTTTTTATGTATAAAAATCTAATCAAACCTAAAATAGAGATCTTTATTAATTATCGTTTTTATTATTTCATTTAGTGAATGATTGTAAAAAATCTCTGGTTTCATTTTCTTTACTTATAATTTACAAATGTAAATTACATTTTTGAACGGAACAATTTGTCACGATCAGTTATAACTTGAGAACAATATTCTAGAGTAAGTTCTACAATACTTCGCACAGTTCAAGCAATATCAGAGCAATCATTATTCGGTCCATTTAAGACAAAATGATCAATATCTACAGTAAAGTTTCCGCGACGGACAAACTTACAGTTTAATTGGTTTTGTTTGAAGAATACTTAACAAGACGACTTGCAATAGATAACATATACACTTACAAACTTACTGTGATATAAAAAATATTAATTTAAACGATATTTTTAACAATATCGGCGTCAATTAAAAAATTCCCGGTGTAGTAGTTTTACATTTTAATTTATTGGCAAATTTTAAATATATTTTGTTGCATTTTATATTGGTAACAGTCTTTTTATCATGAATACCTTTACAATTACTTTTTGCAGACCTAATATCCAAAGAAGTTAAGAGTACAGCCTATCCATGTTTCGGTCGTTCATTTCGTAACTTTTAAAATTGAGGAACTTATTCTAACTCAACCATTTTAAGTTTACCTTTATATAATTCCGTATAAAGGAATAAAGACAACAAAGTGTTTTCACGTTGAGTTCATTTTTTACTCGTGAGATATACGAGGGGACAAAGCTGCGCGCGTCTTCGATTTGTAGGTCAGTAGGTCGACTTTAAATATTAAGAATACAGTAGACGATTGCCACAAATATGCAAGTTATACAATGAATTTCCACTGGCAACACTATACTAATATATATTATTAACTCTGTTATAATTCTAAAGCTTGTGAGAGATTACATTATAGAAAAAAAAAACATTGTAGTACTAAAACTTATTTAACGTCAAAAATATTCGATAAGTGGCATAAAATGTACATAAATAATAATCTATAATTGAGATAAAATCTTTAAATCGATGAAACGTGTCATCAATTTACACATTCCATCTTCTAAACACATTTAACGGAACGAGATGTTTATTAGGAATATTCAATTTCTATCCGTAGCTACGTAGCTTCGTTGCGTCGTAGCGCTCGTAGCCACTGATATCAATTATATCCCATTAATGAAACACGGCTTAGAGGCTTTCATCCCTTTAAATTGGATTTACTTCCTTTAGTATTACGTTGTTCAAATTATCAAGATAGATAATCTTATTGTAAATAGATTAATAACACAGTTCACTAATATTTTAAACAATGGTAAGACGATTTGTGTTCACTAAGAAATAATTAAAAATACAATTTTAAAATAAGTACCGAGTTACGTTTAAATTTCCAATATGTTTTCACAATAATACCTTTTTAATTAAACATAATACTTGATACACTACGGCTACCTGTTTAAATACTTATACTTCTACTTATTATAACTATTTCAAAAAGTATTTCTGATTAACAAAATAACCTAAAAAAAAAATCTTTTTTCTCATACTAAAAGGCATCAACTCATCTACAATTCCTCCAGTATTGTGGATGTCTGACGTTCCCGTCACTCATTTGTTTCTTATAAAAAAAGCACTTAAAAATTATATTGTAACATTAATAGAGACGCATAAAATAATTTATTTTAATCACACGTTGCTCAGATAGATCGCAAGCAATTAGTGAGATTGTGTATTCACCGCCAACGCACTCTAGCGTTGTCTCGATAAAATATTCATAAGCTGTGTGTGTTAAATACCTTAGCATAATGGCGCACTAGACTGGTAAGCATAGATAATAACTATATATACTTACAACCCGGTGAAGCGCAAGTAGCAAAGACATGGTCTAACTGGTAGAGTCAAAGTCATTAACCGTTGGTTTCTGAGACCAAAATCCCCGGTTAAACACATTGTTTTGTACAAAGATAATGGCAGGGGTGATATGTTTTATAAAGTGATTCGGGTTGAGATCCAACGGTTAATGGTTACATAGGCCGTCCATTATAAATATAACATACAGAAAGGAAAGGCCTTATTAGCGATTTAGTAAATTTAGTAACTTTAGTAATAACCACCATTTTAACACTATCAATATTCCTTTCATTTTCACTTATTATAGTGAACTTGCAAGGTGAGTATGTGGCACTGAATGTGTTAACATTTAAAAACAAATTCAAAATTCCAGCCACACAATCTACTAAAGATATAAAAATCTACTGTTGTTTCTTAATTTTTACCATATACTATAAAACGATCGAAGCTAGAATTAAAAAAATGTTTTAATATTCTCAACGTTCAAAAAATGTTGCCAAGTATTTTAATATTAACTAAACTAATCAATGAGAAAGTGAAGAATTTTCTTGAGATCAAAAAGATTATAAAGATTCGATATTAATAAAGAGGAACAATTTGGTCCTCTTTTAATATGAAATTACGCAATCAAGAAATTTCCTCTTGGAAATTAAAATTAAACCTAAACATGCTATTCTTCATATTTTTGCAGCGCTAATAGCCTAATGGTTAGAGATAAAACTTCCGATTTATAAATTTAAATAGACTAGGACAGAAATTGCAATATTATTAACTGTATTTTACAGTTTTACGGAAGAATCAAAAGACACTCGTGTTCATACAAAGAGACTTCGATGTAGACATTGTATAGTGTCTTGGGGTCGAATACTGTAAAGTAAGCGCCCCGCGCCGCTTACAATCTGACAGGCGTCATTTCTACCATAATAGTGGTAGGTATTGATTAATACGAGTATTATCGTGAATTCTAGCACAGGCTTTGAGCTTATTTGGAATGGTTATGAAATAATTGATATGTTTATTTAAATCACGGTTTTAGGACATAATATAGTATAAACTAACAATGTTTTCAATTTCTCACCGACATATACTTTACTAATTCCCAAACCAGCGGAAACAAGGCTCGTTGGACGTGCACAGTGCTACGAACCGTAGCAATCGCTACGCTTCGTAGCTCTACAGTAATAGAACATGTCACGGATATTTTTTTCAACTTCGCGGAATTAAGTTTATCATTTCAATATTTATAAAAGTTGTATAAATATATTATAGAGTTTTTTTGTATATCAGAATACTCAATAATGGAAAGAGGCATTTATTTCGAACCCCCCCCCCCTTCTGATTGCGAAGGCGGTGATAACGGACCGCCATTTAACGCAGTTTTGGCACATCTGACTTACCTCCTCCACATTCTCGCCTCTATTCTTGTAAATACTTCATCTCAAGTAAGTTACCACCTGTTTTTAAATTATATAATAGCTTAGCAAATGCCTAATTGCTTAGATTCTAATTAAAGATTTAGTATGAGAAATCTAAACTGAGAATCTATTTAAATAACCTGACTCTGAGTTCCTCAGATATTGTGTTTATGTAACAGAACAGTAATCTTGTATATTATCTAATTTTCAATTCGCCGGTATCGGAACACGTTTAGTATCTGTGAATGAAAAGCAATAGCACAGCTGCGGCAATTTTATTTCCATCGATCGTTTCTCGATACCAATAGAGTTATTTTATAACGGGACAGCGGCAAAGTGGTCATAAATAAACTTTAAAATAGACTTAACTTAATAAGACATATTTATTTATTACTATAAAGCCAGATAAAGCAATTCTTTTATTGTTGCTATTGTTAAATTCATGGGATTTTTTTCCTTTAACATCAAGTCTCTCGCCTGCGTCTTAACCCAAAAAAAACTAAAGGCAATTTGTGTTTGAACGTGGAACAAACTCCCCGATCGTAATTAAAGGCGCCCCTGTAAAAACAGAAATCCTTTTAATGACCAACCTCGTTCGAAAACAGACACCATTGGAAGAAAAGTACACAAAAAAAAACAAAAACGTAAATCCTTTACTTTACAGTATCTGACTATGGATTAAGTACTCGAAAGAGTTTTTTTTAATTCACGAAATAGAAATAAAACAAAGGAATCTCTTCGACGAAAAAAGACACATCCAATGTGCGATATTTAAATGAAATATAACTTCATTCTTAAATGGTCGAAATACTTACCGTCCGCGTGGATATATAAAAAAACTTAATATATAGATAAGTTAAGTAAAATGTTACCTAATGTTAAATGAAATAAATAAATAAATAAAATAAAAAGCAGCACTTTAAGGCATAAATTCGAAAAAAATGAATAAATAGCATCTTATGTCCGTCTCCTGTCTCTAAGCTACCTCCTCACTAATTTTCAGGCACATCGGTACAGCCGTTCTTGAGTTATAAATAGTGTAACTAACACGACTTTCTTATATATATATATATATATATATATATAGATTTTGCAAAGAATTCATCACTAACTGCTCAATCAATATTGCCATACATAATTTAATGTTATATTTTGTATACAATATTATAGTTTAAAATGGGACATGTTATTCATGATCCCGTTACAGAAAGATATTCACAAAAATATGTAATGCACATTATTAATATAGCTCAAAATGTGAGGAAACTTTTTAGTTGGTGTTCCGGAAGGGTCATGAGTACGGTTGTCACAAGGAATATTTAATATGATAAGGGATGGCCCTTCATTTGAGCTTCCCTCGAATTTATGATGAATTGTTAAATCCCCATCTATTAGATGACATTTCGAAATATTTGCTTATATTATAAATAGAAAAGATTTGTTTATGTATGTAACGGAGAAACTCAAAAACTAGTGGACTGATTTCATTAATTATTTTTCCATTAAAAATATACATTATAACTGAGTTACGTAGGCTATGTTTATCAATATAATTTTTCAAATCCACACAGACGAAGTGGCAGGCAAAAGCTAACATTCGATGAAATGGAATAATGATTTTTATTGAAATTGTGACAATTGACTAAATCGTAGCATAAATAATTATTAAAACGATTATAACCGTAGAGTTACAAGAAAACATTTCAATGTTTTTAATTATCGTTATTAATATTAGGTTACTACATAAAAGATTTCAAACCTATACATAAAAAATAAATTTGTAACAAAACGTCTGTTTGTAATTAATAACGTCGAAAGCTTTTTCCGGCGTTAAAACATCACATGTCAGCTGAAAATTGTATTTTCACAGTTCTCTGTTGTTGCGAAGTTTCACTTCATGAAAAATTCAGACGGCGAGTCGCGGAGAATTTACATTTTAACGTCGAGATAACGTCGATATTTTTACATGTGCGCTACGAGCTGTTATTTTGATCGAGCCACTATATCAGTGGCTCACCTGCGGTCCCTCATTAATAAAATATGTTTCTACAACCACACTTTCACTTAGTAAAGTGTTATATATTAAAAATTATATTCAAACTAAGCTAATTATTGCGTATTCTGAAAAAAAATCTATGATATAGCATGTTTAAAAGTCCGCTTGACTTTTACTTTTCGATAGTAAGAGTTTGTAAATATAAATAAGAAAATAATCTATTGATTTATCTAAAAAAAACCTATAAAGTATCGTTAAAATATACTATAGTTATAAATTTTAAAAGGCAGTTGCATTAAGCGTAGCATAAAAAACAAAAGAGCGCTCCATCATTGGAGTCGATCCGTTTTCTTTTATTAGACATCCATTAAACAGAGAGAGATGGAGCGAAGTGAAGTGTTTGCACAAACATTAAGCATACACCTTTCTCTTTTCTCCCGGCATCCATTATTCAAGGGATCGTATTTTTGGACGCCTTTTAGAGGTAATGGTCATGTATCGTATCCAAGGCCTTTAAAGAAATCTCTAATCTTACAGGATATATTTGTATGCTTTTTTCAATTAGCGTTCTTTTTTATCAATACCGTGTTACGAAAATAAAGAGAAAATTCTGCGTTTCGTTTTTGCTTTCGCAGCTGTTTTATTCATCTCTTACCCACTCTCTTTTTATGCATATTCTCTTCCACATAATTCTATCCATACTTTCTTCCTCTGCTTTTTACATCTGTCTTCCTCTATCTTTGAAGCTATATACATTCAATCTCAGCATTAAAAAAATAATGATTAAAATGAACAATAAAATATTTATTCTGCAACACATGCCTGTCAGATATATTTGTGCTCAATGTATCAGCACATCCCACGCTCTTACAGGTCATTATGTCGCCTAATTGTGCAGCCTCCGAGAACGAGTACCGTCCCGGAACACGGCCATTACAACCTATTTATATATCTCATTATATTCTACACACGTCAATAATTTTATGATACAAATATTACACAAATAAGATGAAGTTTTAGAAAAAAACAATTGCCATATTAGCTGTATCATACGATATGAAAGTAAAATACAATTTAAAATATGACTGTGTCCCATTCGGCGTCGAAACCCTTGGCCCGTGGGGTCCTAGCGCTTTAAGACTTTTTAAGGATATATCCAAAAAATTAATCGACATCACAGAGGACCGAAGAGCTGGCAGCTACCTCGGACAAAGAATTAGTTTAGCTATCCAAAGGGGCAACGCTGCCAGTAAATTCGAGACCTTGCCTAAAGGGACTCCTTTTAATAATATATTTTAGTAAATTATTCGCTTTTATAGAATATAGATTCTTTGTTAGTTTATTGTTAAATATAAGTAATTTAAAATCATTGTCAGATTAAGCCAAGCTAAGATATTAGACATAGCTTTTTTATTTAAATTATGACACATTGATAAAAATTATATGTGCTTGTATTAAAAAACTTCGCTACATTTTACGTATTTTGTATGCAGAATTCTATATGTTTTGTAACATGCGAGGCTAAATGTTCGTGTAGAGTTGTGTCGACACGCACGAATGTACAAAATGAAAGGGAACACAAAGTTAACGGAAAACCTAAACCTCGCGTAACAACGTGACCAGAGTAACAGAAGTTGAATTTAAGATTTGTTTATCTTAACATCAGTCAAGTCCAAAATTTTATGAATACTTTTACTTTAAACGAACACTAAACTTTTCTAATATGTAAATATCCTTTTATTTATTTTAGTATGAAATATTTTAAGAAACAAAGTAAATATCTACATTTCAAATAACATTATATACTTTTTTATTTTATTTAATACTTTAATTTAAAAACAACGTAATTTAAGAAACGATATTTTAGCGTCGGAGGGCGTTACCGGCCCGCCATGAATGAGCCGACAAGTTCACCGGTCATTGACGACCTGACGGATGCTTACATCATGTTATTTGTATATTTGATCTTATATACACATAATTTCGCAAATTTAACAATATTTTAAATATACATTAACCAAAACATAATGTGAATAAGAAAATATTAAAAAAAAATTGGCTGTTAAAATATTTGTCAAAATTTGGATATTTCGTCAAATTGGTATAATTTTGAAATTATTGAGGCAATAAAAACTATTGGTTAATAAAGATCTTTTTAACAAGCCCTTGTTTTCAAGCTCGCAATATTCAATCACAGGTATGTATATAAAATAAATTTCGACGATTCGCTTTAAAATTAAATTTCTTAATAAATTAAAATCAACTCGTCCTTAACATGTCTTCGTTCAATCTTAATGTGCTTAGAATGTACAGCTTTTACCTTAACGACACAAATTAGAGACGGTACTTTAGCACATTCAATGAAAACTGGCGTAATTTAATGATTTTAATGAAACTCATTATAATCAGTGATATATCACTATTTTAATGAATGATGGATTAAATTAAAATCTTTAATTCGTAATGATATCAAAGCATCACAATAGCGCAATATTTTAAACCAGCGTGTATCATAAATCAGGATTGTACCAAACTTTTGTTTACTGCTTGACCTTGAAAGGGTTGAACTTACCTACAATCCAGCACATGGTAGGTGATCGCCGCGCTCTTCCGAGCTCGCGGCCATGTCTCCATTCACTCCGCTATCACCATCACATCACCTCACTATGTTATCACACACGGCGGTGCTGTTCGGCGTCGCTCCATTCACTGCCGCCCGGGAGGCTGGTGCGCAGTGCGCAGGCCCGCGCGCGCCCCAGCGCCCTCTGCCAGCCCGCGCCCGCTCTGCCGGCTCGCACTCAGAGGTCACAAGGTCGCTGACGGACTCAGCCGAATCATCCACCATACTAATCATTTCGTCATGAGTTTTGTAACTTTAATTTATTAATAACATATACAAACAGCATTGTTGCTGCTAAAAATTACAGATTTCGCAAATAAATTCAAGTATTTTTTTATATTCAATTTTACATTCAGGTAAATTAATTTTAATTGATATCGATTAGTAATCGGCGCAATTCTATGCAATAACTCTTGATTTTACAATGATAAAAAATCACTTGGATTACAAAATATTTTTGTAGTTTAAGTAACACAGTTCACAGTCACATTTCAAGTTCATATTTTATTGTTTTAACAGTTTTGTAAACGTACAACGTTTTTTGACTATTCTTAAGACATCTTTTATAAATATTATTTAATATTTAATCTGTGATGAATCGCGAAGATTGTTCTCTACAAATGGTTGAAGTAATTGCTACGCAATTTCGTAGCCGGCTTACGCAGGCGAGTCAATGACCGGACGCGCCTTACCTCGTAGCACGCGTAGAAAGCTCTTCGCTGCTACGAAGGATAATTACTGTAAGTTATATTTTGGCGCTCTTGATGTTAAAGTAGTTGACGATTTTACTTCTTTACATATATCTTCATGCTATATTGCACACACGCAATATAATATTATATAAATATATACAATATGAAAAGAATAATTAAATTAGGCTAAAACAATAACAAGTAGTAAAAAATTCAACTTAATAGTTCACCTTCAGTCAGAATCATAAAACCTTGTAAGCATCAAGGCATTTTTTATTTCCAACCAGTATCTTATTATTACGGAAGTAATAAAAGAAAAACGTATTTTTAAGGTTTAGGAAGAAAAGCTTATTCAAGTGTTCCTACACTTAACCGACACGCATGTATTAATTATGTATTCAGGTAAAACGGTGAATAAATATATAGAGGTGATACAAAATGGAAATTCTGTTTGCCCACACCTACCAATGGCAGTGGGCGTTAGTCAAACGACAAAAGTTATTAAAAACCTTTTCTTTTTTTTATATCATAAGGTGGCAAACGAGCGAGCGGCCACCTGAAATCGCTGAATAGCGAAGTGACCGTTGCCCATGGACATATTAATTGCATATGCGTTGCCTACCTTTAATCGACGGAGGAGAGGATGCACAGAAAGAAAATATTTTCCCCTTCCATGCATCCTCTCACCCGGAAAGTCCACTTCCACTTTCCATCCATTCCTTATAAGAAAAAGGGTGGGAAAAGAAAGAGGACTAAATTTGGCCTCCGGGACGCACACTCATCAGACGAAACGCGGAATTGCTTCCACTTCACGCCTGTCTTCTGTGTGGTCGTGGTATTTCACCGGGCGAGCCGGGCCAATTCGTGCAAAGATGTTAAAGCGGGCTCTACCACTGTTGAGCTTTATTACAACGCCTGTTTTTTCTTATATATAAAGTTCAAAAACCTTAAATTATCATGTGTAACTTCTCTGGCTTCTAGTCAATGACACTTTTCTATTTTAATATAACTTTTTAACTTTATTTTATAAATATAGAATATCATTGTATGTAATATTAGTAAGAAATGGTTTATTAATAAAATCAAAGAGATTCAAATATAATATTAGTTTTACAGGGGACTTTACAAAGTAAGTTTCAATTATTTCCCAATTTATTTATCAATTAATACCTGTCATAATCTCTAAGAAAATCTAGTATCAGATGGCAGTTACTTATTGCCACTTCCAAGTGTCTTGATCTCAATCGAATACGGATGTTGATGCGGCAATACCTGTTATTGAGTTACCGGAGTCTCTGACTTACCGATACTCGAGTTCAAACCGCATAAAAATAGACTAAAGCTTGTATGCCTCGTTTCGGAATTATTTGAATATTTTAATTTCTAGTGACGTCTTCATCAGTAAACAACAAACAATTTTTACACTAGAGTTGGTAAACAAAAAAATTACATTAGTAATCTAGTTATTAAAATTAAAATGTGTAATAAGGAATGAAAAATTAAAAATGACCAAATATTAATTAAAAACGAAAAAATATTGTAACTACTCCAGTTAACTACTCTTTGACAATTCTCATACTCCTATCCCATACAGACGAATAAGGGAGCTGAAATAGATACGGCCCTTTACCGATTGAGACATAAAATCCCTAATTAATGATCTTTGCTGAGCAGTTTATTAAAAATTTATAATTATTTTAAACATCAAATATTTTCTAAGAATAAGAAGTTTAGCGATTTTTAGAAATTGACGACAAAACAAAACCCCTAAAATACAGTTTCGGCTCGCTCAAGACATTATGGTCCATCGTTAGGGTACAGTTACAGCGCACCCTAAAGATACTATCGAATATGTATTTTTGACATTTCTCTTGGTCGTTTCTATAGTAAAATTAATTACAATCAGACATTAAATCACTATTGGGTCATAAAACAAATCTATTAACGATAATGTATAGATACTTTCGGGAAATAGCATTTTTTGTTTTATTACTATACTACAGTTAATGTGTATTAAATATTTTGTTAAATTCAGTCTTTTCCAATTAATTCTCGACATGTTATCACATATATTTCCTTTGTTTCAACATTTTTTCTGGAACACTAATTAACTAAAAGTAAAGTGAGATAACTTACATAGGAAAAGTTAGCTTTCTTTCTTTTTGACCATTTTATTATTTTTGTTTTCAATAAAGTTAACTGCTTACTGAAAAAAAACGTGGTTTTATTTCTGTTACTTTTACTTTATTAACAATTTGTGTCGATTTACAAAATAAAATGTGTTAGAAAAGACTTATTTTATTTTCTGAACTGGCAATATTGTTTCTCGTCCATTTTCGTTTGTAATCTATGAGCCTTTCTTAACTTGATTCTTTGCCGTGTTGTGTCGGGTACGTTATTAAATCTTCGAAAATCCTCGGTTGCGTTACTTAAAAATTGTTAAAATCACATAAAATTAATTGTTAAATAGATTAATCGTTCTTAACCATGGATATTTTGCAAGAATTGAATATCAGTGTTCACAATAAACTCAGCGGCAACTTGACGTTTCATACGCAAGGACTAGTAACCTAATGTTTTGAGTCAGTGAAATAAAACGTGGTATTTTGCTTTTCAGCAGCAAGTGGCAGGATGAAGTACAACAAGCAAGTAACCTCCTCGAGGAGGAAGAACAGGAAAAGGCATTTTAGCGCACCTTCACACATCAGAAGAGTACTTATGTCGTCCCCTCTATCAAAGGAATTAAGACAGAAATTCAACGTGAAATCCATGCCTATCCGCAAAGACGACGAAGTTCAGGTAACGTTAGTTTTATAAACATGTATTTGTTAACAATATCACCGTATTTTCTTAAAATAGTAGCCCTTGGCTAGTTTGTGATCATAAACAAACATGATGCATAACCTCAAAAAGCACCACTTTTGATTCTCTACATATTGTCAAGTGCAAAACAAAATGATGACGATAACCCATTCATAGACTGCAGGTGTGGCTGCCTTGGCTAGACAAGCTCGAGGTTTTCTCGTGTGCGTCCAAGTCTCGGCTTTACCGCCCTGTGCCCTGGTACAAAATTTGGCTCTGATTGTTTTGCTTGACAAATATTCTACATATCTTACAAAATTACTAATGTTAGATACATAAAGCAGATTTTTACCTATCAATACAAATAAATTTATGGCTATTTTTTTCATTAAGTTAGGTTAGGTTTTATATTAATAGAAGTTATTGAAGTCACAAGTAAAAAATCTCTACATACTAAAGAAATCCATAGGAACTTCTCCGCATACCTAAGAAATAATTAGATACTTATTAGGGCTCTCATTGTTTTAAGTTTTCTTTATTGAATAATAAAAAAAATTCTAATAATTGATGCTGTCATTGTTAAAGGTTGTCCGTGGTCACTACAAAGGCCAGCAAGTTGGCAAAGTGGTGCAAGTGTACCGTAAGAAGTTTGTAGTGTACATTGAAAGGATCCAGCGTGAAAAGGCCAATGGTGCCAGCGCATATGTCGGAATCCACCCCTCAAAGGTAAATATTATAGTTCTAGCAAGTTTTGTACATGTTATTTCTTAAAAACCCAAGCCCAAAGTAATAATTTCTGAGAAATAAGCTGTGTTAAGTTCTTAATTAATAATATTGAGCAAACCTGTTTAAATATTGTCAAATTCAATGGAAATTAAAAGTTATATTTACTGAAACATTTCACTGGCTGACAACGTCATTTAGTGTCTGGATTTATTTTAGAAAGTTTTTTTAATGCATTCAAAATGATGATAAGTTCTAACTTAGAACCCATCCTGTCTCACTTGGGCTTGCTCATGTTTTGGCATGAGATGGGACTAATGCTGAGACACTTCCATGGCTCTGATTTTTGTGCACAATAATAAGCATTATCACCATTTCGAACTGCTAGTAACTAGAGTATTTAATTCCAGTGTGTAATTGTCAAGCTAAAGATGAACAAGGACCGTAAGGCGATCCTGGACCGCAGGGCTAAGGGCCGCCTGGCAGCCCTCGGCAAGGACAAGGGCAAATACACCGAGGAGACCGCCACCGCCATGGAGACCTCGTAAACGTAGGGTTAAGATTAATAAAAAATTAAAACTCAACTCTGAATTTTCATTAATTTCCATACAATTTTTGCACATGAATGAATACCTTTTCACTGAACATTTTATTTGGAACCCGAAGTCAGTTTTTTGTCAGGGTTTTTTTACAATTAAAGCAAGAGTGTCCTAATTATTTAAATAAGAGTTAAACACTCTTAACTTTGGTTTCTGAGTACAAAGTCATCGCTTAAAATATATTGCAACCTTTGTTGTCAAATATGGAAGAGGGAATTTTTTTATAAAGAGAATTTGGTGTCAAATCCGGTTAGGCCACTGCAGTGCTAACAAGCTATTTAAATTTCTGATAAGCTAAGATGGTAATTCTAATGCTTTCTACAGAAAAAGTTAAACTTATTTTTAGGCCAATGTTGTGTGATGACTTACCTTTTAAAAATTACCGGCCACTCAGGCTCTCATGACCTTAATAAATATTTAAAATAGGAAGATGTTACCAATCACTGTTATTCAGACATCTGCAACCATATGATTTGAGTGGTTTGTAAATGTCTAGATTTGAAAGGAGGGGGAAAAGGCTACAATATAAATATTGAATAAATTACAAAAATCAGTAACTTAGCTGGCCAGGTGGCAATCTTTTTATAAATTAAACTTTAATTATAACATTGTATCATGGTACAGTGTTTTAACCTTAAGCTGCACACTACTGCCGCATGCTTTATTCAGCCACAGAGTATGTCCCTGTCCCGTCCGTCTGCCTGGGATTTCCAAACCTTACAAAATAAAAACACTCGATGTCTTATATTATTTATATTTAATTTTGAATTGCATATAAATTTGTGGACTTTCTGTTACAATAGTACTCTCGAATGATATCATTTTGTATAAAACGCTAATAATGTTTTACATATATTGTACCAGACGACGCGGCGTTCACTCCCTCGCCGCGAAACAGAAAATACACACACAAATAATTTATACTATACTTATAACTCTTTTAATGTATATCTAATTAATATTACCTTACTTTAGGTATTAAAACCGCTACCACACACACATCCACGCGAGATTGTGGCAATAGTTGCCCACTCGTATTGTAAAAGAAAACAATATAACAAAAAAACAGTTTGTCACAATGTAATAGAGAACAAACTTATAAAATGTCAATACTAGAGACCTAACAGTCTGCTATCGATAAAATTACCGAACATTTTCAACTTTAGTTATAATATAAACACTTATAAGGCAATGTTTTTTAATTTGGAGCGAGACTTACATTTGATTTTTAACAATATCTAGCTCCTATTATGTCCGACCAAAGTGATAGATAAGGTAAAGGTAAAAATTTGATGTTTGGTGCATTTTTTCGATAACGTTTTGCAACACCACAGTGCCTTATGCGTAGGTGTAAAAAATTACGCATATTTAGCAGCGTCACCAAAAATGATCTGATTTCGGCTTATTATAAACCTGCCAGAGGCCATTATATAAATTTCATCAAATTGAAAAGTTACTTTAAAAAAATTGTTGCACCATTACATCTTTTGTTTATTTTATCAGCGATTTCGAGTTTTTAACACTTCAAAATCAGACAGTTACAAGTTTCGGAAGTTTAGTTTGTCTTTGGTCGGACAATTTTGTTAACCTTCCATTAAAAATAGTATATTAGACTAGGCATTCCGTTGCATGTTATTGAATTATAAAAATTTGTTAATTTTAAATCTATTTCATTATATTGTATACACAATCGTTAGTGAAAAATACTCAAATAAACATGATTTTTTTAAAACAATCAAAAACACATGATTGGTAGTGATTTTCTGTGATTAATTTGGTTGAAACGTTCCGCCTATTGGTCCAAATTGACTATCGATAGATCCAACTACCAAAGAAATTGGCTCGACAAATGTCCTCATACAAAAGACAATTTTCATAACCGTGGGTTTCTGAGACCTATTATCTCTGTTTTGTCAAAGATGACAACATGTTTTATATAGATTTTGGTTTTAGAAACCCACGCCAAGTCATTTGTATTTAACTATAGTCAAATTACCACTTTTGTACTAATATACAATAAATTGAATATTGTAGAAAAAAAATTAGATTTCGTTTACTTACTAATCTTATATTTAACTTATTAAATCTACTTTGAGGTCAAAAATACCTCATAATATATATATTTATATAACCATTACAATCACCAAGTAGGAATAACCCTATTTATTTTTTTTAGTAACATATCGTTACTATTATATTGCTTAATTTTGTTTTTATTTCACAATTATTTATAAGCAAAGTTATTTACATAAATAAAATATTTGCTTAATATTTTAAACATATATAATTTTTTATATCAAAATTTGTATATTTTACCCCCAAATATATAATAAAACTGAAGTAACTAGTCCCAAAGTATATAAGAAGCTAATAAATAGAGTTACTCCTGCGAAATAAACATGTTAAAGTTTTGCGGTGACTTTAGAATATATTTACAAAAAAAACCTTCTAATATTATTGTTAGTAAAAATATTAAACAGTTAGAAACTACACAATTCGCATTAACAATATGTTTATTTGAATCCTTTCCCTCACAATGAACACAGTGAATTCACAAGGCTAACTTCGATTTATTGCTGTGAGGCATTCCACACTGACTGACAAACAAACAGACATCCCCAATTTATTAGTAACCTTACAATTATGATATATATCTTGAAAAATAGAAATTGTTGTGCAAAATATGGCCTATGTGTACTTAAATTGTTGTAAAAATAAGAGTTCACAGTAACAAAACGAAAAGAAAATATTGGCAAATGTTGCCAAATGTAAAAAAAAAGTTTTACATAAAAACTATTTCTGCATTATTGTTGCGTTATGTACAAACGTACATACCATGAACCCTTACTTGTACGTGTTCGGTATACGTAAGTTTATTGCTAGAAATTGTTGAGAAAAACACAAAAACACCGAACAAAGTGACCCAAATAAATATGTGGTAATAATTTAAAGTACTGAGGCCACGTGGGCATGTGGCATGTTGTCATAGTTCAGTCCACTCACAAACTTATTACATTTAATATTATTTCTTTGCGGGCGGTTTCCTCGGCGTGCGAGTTGTCTTACCCGTCGACGTCGACGGAGTGGGCACTATTGGAGATGGTTTGCTTTCTGTTCAACAAAAATAATATTTTTATTAATTACAGCTGGTTAATAATAAAAATCTAAATGGATAAAACGATCAAACAAATTTGTATACTATGAAATAATTTAACAAACATATCGTCATCCCTCTCATTATCTATGGCAAAACAGAGATAAAGGATTTTGGTGTCAGAAACCAACGATTAGTGAATCAATACACGTGCTTACTTTGTGCAATATAAACTAAGATTATGAAGACGTCCAAACAAACAGTAATTGAGAATCAAGCAAGTGCTATAATAAACAAGAAAGATAAGTCAATATATTTGACAGTTCCAGGTGACTGAGCGCTGCCGGAACAAATACCTTTGCCAGTCCTGCGTGGTTTGCGCGGTGGGGTGGTGGCGGGCGTGGTGGGGGGCGCGCGCTTGGCCGGCGTCACCTTCGCCTTCGTCTTCTCCGTCACCGCAGTCGCCGTCTGCAGTCACCACACACTCAGTGTTGTCAAACACAATTAATGTATACACACATACACACACATTTTGTATTAATTCGTTTCATATATCTTTTGTAATAAGTTTTATTTTCATATATGTTTTTGAGGTTAAAGTTAAAAAATGCAGTTAATAAATAAATATGATTGTAGCATTTTAATAAAAGGTGAACATTTTAATGGATGAACATTTACACAAGAAAATGAATATATGCAATAGAAAAAAGTTTCTTATTAAACAGATATCATTAAGTTACAGATTAGAATAATTAAAAGTAACTACATTAAAGCGTTTTTAGAACTTTTTAATTTCATTGCATTTCCATATTTGCTACCATTAAACATTTAGTGCAGTTTTTATATAATAAGAGAACAAATTTATATTTTTATAGTATTCATATTTAATGTTTGTAATATTACAATAGAAATGTGGTGAGGTACTTGTGAGCTTAACTCTAAAAAAGAGTTCTCTTACAGCTCACCATACCATAGAGAGACAATCTTTAAGGGGTAATAACTATAAGTAGATAATAAATACAAGTCGATAATTTTTAAGATTAACCTTTTTAAAAAGCTCTTATTTTATAATAACTGCACTTAAATTATTCTAATATTAACATTTATTCTGTAATAAAGAAGACGTTATCCAGTATATCAGTTTTCAATGAAAAAAACTTGTTTAAAACGATTTTTTTATATTTTGCAGGTTTTTGTAAACCATTTGGATAAATATTCCTCTTTATTACAACAGCATGTATTTCTTTATAGAGAATGTTCAAAGATTTTAATAAAAAATTGCAAAAAAAACATACAAAAGTAGGCAATAAAATTTAATAAAAACACAAAAGCAAGCAATGATATGTGGTGATTGATTATTTAATTATTATTAAAACTATTTGAAATATTGAAATATATTCTCTAAGAGAATTTCTATATTAAAGAATAGAAGTCTTATAAAAGCATAATCTAATTTCTTCACTCATACACCGTTGGCATTTTTTTTTTCATTTTAACATAAAAAATATATGTTTTGTTCTTGCCATTGAAGTTAAAAGACATTAAATTATTTTTTAACATCTATAACTCTAATTTTTTTTAATTTAGAAAAAAAAATTAAGTAAAAAGTTTTTATTTTTTGGAAAATTCAAAATGAATATTAGATTTAAATATATTGATTTTTGTCTACTACAATTTCAAATGCATTTTTTTCTATCATTGATGGAATGATATGAGTAATGATAAATAAAAGAAATTAATACCTTAATCCAAATAAAGATTTGGGATCGTCGGGAACTGTACCAAATAAGTAAACCAAACATGCAACTCAACATCATTTACTCTCATATCCTTACATCTAAGTCAACAAACATCATCTAACTAAATCCAATATATTCATTCAATCATTCACAGCATTTTCCATTTGGGTTTTCATATTTTACATATAATTTTTTTGAGATTTTTCAATGTTTTATAAATTTATTAATTTAATATCCTTGATCTTTTCTTTTAAATATTATCTTTATTATGTTTGTTATTTTAGAAACCCAAATGGAGGCATATTTCCGTCCCGCTCCAGCATGCGGTGTGAGAGCGGGAGGGAGCGGGAGGGAGCGAGCAGACACACAGTGAGACAATGTAAAATGGCGGATGATTGCTGATACGTACATGTCTATATATCCGTCGTACAATGCCTACCTTGCTAGCGGCAGCAGCAGCAGCAGCGGGCGAGCTACTTGCCGCTCTCCGCTTCGCACTCGTGCGCTTCGAATGCTTCGGACTGCGCTTCGGTGTTGTTCGACTTTTTTTTATTGGCGTTTCTTCTTCCTGTAACATATCAAATAATGTCTAAATTATCTTGTAATTACAAAAAAAATACTTTAAAACACATAGACAAAGGTCTAATATCTGAATATTTTGAGAACTCAAAATCTTTGCAATACTGAAAAGCTTCAATAACTGTTAGTAATATTGTGCAAACAGAAGTTAAAATCTACATATTTTACTAGTAGCTTTGTCATATGTTGTATGTAACATGTATAAATAAGTATTTTTAAATAGAGAAAAATGCCTCGAGGCAACATAAGAAATGGGAGCTACATCCCTCTCTATGGACTTGTTACCCAGTTTGAGGGGAGGAGGGGGAGTGGTTTCAGCATATGTATGAGAGTTTGTATACATACAGCGGTGTCTGTGTCTGTGAGCTTGCCGCGCGAGGACTTGGAGCTGCGTCGCTTGCGCGCCTTCTCCAGCTGCGACTCGTCCGTGTACAGCGACAGGTCCACTGCAAACACAACTGCCCACGCTCACACATCATACAACTACATACAACTACCATACAAATCTAAAATATTACATCACCGTAATAAAGGATTACTTCATACATAAAAATCTAATTCGCCTCTATTAATATGATTAAATTAAAACATAACATTGGGTGAAAGCAGGCATTTCAATAAATTGTAACGTCGTTTGAGTTGGCACGTCGGACAGAACTTTACTCTTGTTCCTCACGAGTCAAATGGCGTGTTCTATACATTTGTGTTGAGTAAAATGACTTACGGCCATCGGGGTGCTCCTCAGTCAGCTCCAGGTTGTTGGCCCCGCTCTGCTCCGCCTTGATAGCGCGTTCTAAGATGGACTTCGCCCTCGCCTCCTCCGCCGGCTTTAGTAACTGTACATTTTCACTTTTAATACAATGATTGCGCAAATGAATCAAGTTTGATACTGTTAAATTTAATGTGAAAAAGGGCATAGAACTATTTTTATTTAAACATATTCTTGATTTTTGGTCTAATTTCTACCAAAAGGTGACTAATTAATAATTATATGGATTTACCTGCGCACCACCACCCGCTGGGGCCCTCGTTAACGACAATGTTGTAAGTACACATTCCATGTCTGCAAATAAAGAAAAGATCAAACTTTACAACTAAAAACTATGGGCACAATATTATTTTTACAAGTATTTCAACAATGGAAACTCATGAACATTACATTTACACATGTTTACACTGTATTGCAAGTAAAAAAAACACAATTTACTATTGAATCAAAAAATTCAAAAACTAGACCAACTTTATAACTACTTTCAGTGTTAAAATAAGCTAGACTATTTTACATCATAAATTATTAAAAAAAAAAGCTGTCTATCAGTGCGAAGTAGTTAGAAAACGCTTTCAATATGTACCTGTGACATCATAGAAGTCAGGTTTGTATGTCTCTCCGGAGGGGTCGGTCTTGTCTTGCGAGAGCCAGCGTATCTTGATCTTGCGCGTGGTCCGGTACACATTCTGCACCGTTTGGCACACGTAGAAACCGCCTTCCGCGTTACGTACGGCTAGGTACTCGTTCCTGGTAACCAGTTAAAGAAGTTAATGGATATCTCACAAGAAGACTTACAACTCTTAAGAGATTTATTAAGATACTAAATGTCGCCCGCGGCTGTGTATAAAAAGAACTTATTTAGTAGCCTATGTGTTCTTCCAGGCTATGTTCTACATCTATCCAAATTTCAGCTATATTCATGCAGCCCTTCTGATAATACCTTGTAACAAACATCCAACCATCTATCCAATCATTAGCATTTTTAATATTAGTAAGATGTAACGTTTTTCGTCAACTTGCTCTCATATTATTAGAAATTGCTTCATAGTCGAAGATAGAAAAACTATTAAGTTAAACTAAAAATTAAATTAATTACTCATGTTATATGCATAGAAATCAAGCTAAGTTTTTGTATAAATACCAAAATAAGAGATAAAAAGCACTAAAGGACAAATTAATCCTGTTAAACCCTGTCTATTTTCTTTCATTGTTCACAACTCATAACTAAAGCATATTTTAAAGATATGTAATTTTTGTAAACAGACTTACTTGTAAAAAACAATAAGCTTATCATCATTAGGCTTAGTGGGTGTAGAGCGGCCAGCAGATGCTGATAGTTTGGTAGCCATTGCGATCTCCGGCGTTGGTGATTGATACAATTGCACCTGGAATTACAACAAACACATAAATTTATGACTATTGTATAATCATAAGTTTATAGTTGTAACAATTAGTTAACCTTAATTTAAAAAAAAACAACTGATTGAGGCTACAATAGATTAGCACCATCTATTGCCTACTTATTAAGCTAAGTTTTTTACTGTAACATTGTATTTAATGTTTTCTTATCTTAGAATATATGTTAAAGAAAGAAAGCTAAGTAGAAAAAGTTATGCCAAGTGAGATTCTATCATTTAATTTAGAATTTTATTCCTTTGTCCACAAGTGGCATGTGCCAATATTGTTTACTTTATCATACTCCGGGAAAGAAGTCAAATCAAATGACATTCTGTTTGTTCCAATCTGTTTAGTAATTTGGGCTAGAACCTAATATCTTACGCTAGAGCATATTTTTTATATAAAGACCCAAATAAGAACATTACCCTCTTGTCAATAGGATACAAATAGTTCAAGTAAAAATATATTTAATAAGTCCAATGAACTTAAGAATAACTGTTATTTATAAAGTTCATAAAAAAGCAAAATAAGACCACAAAATTCAGAACTACATTTATTATTATTACCGATTATTTTGACCTTGATATAACTGTTATTCATCTGCACATAAAAATTTATCCTTGTAAACATGACTTCATTGAATTCTGCAGCATCATTTCAATAATTAAATAATTTAGTGCAATATTTCCTTTTCCTCAGTTTTTTTTTATTGTCTTATTTTAATATAAAAATATTTATTTGAAATCTATATTTGTAAAATCTACAAATATTTATTTTAAAGATTTTTTTTGGAGTAAAACATTTTACAAATGGCAGGTACTATGTACTATTTATATTATAAAATGAAAAGTTAAATTAAAACAAACATATTATTGTAGGAACGACGCCATGATTGTTTTCCCGCCAAAACTATGTAGTCTATATTTACTATGAATATCCATTGCAGAATATAAATTTTTATGTCATAAAATACATTATATTGACAAAAGTTATTAAAAATGCTCACCTTAGTTCTATTCCTTTTAATCCTAGTATCCGGTGTGGAATCTACATCTGACAATTTCTTTGCAGGTGTGACACCATCAGTAGCTTTTGTTGGGGAAAGCTGTCTTCTCTTTCTCAATGGCGGAGTGACTGTTGCTAACTTCATCGTTGACTTTGGAGTTGCTTTTACCTCAGGCTTTATTGTAGTTTTAGCTTCAACTTTCTTCTCTTCTACTTTCTCTTCTGGCTTTACAACATTAACTGCCTGTTCTTCTTTTGGAGGTTCCGTGATGTCTTTGACATCTTCTTTTTTTTCTTCTACCAGGGGAGGCTTTTCACTTGGTTCTTCCTTCTTTTCTTCTGGTTTTAATGGTGAGTCTGGTTTGAGACTATCTGAGACAGGTTCCTGTTCCTGAGGTGGAGATGGGGACACTTTATCTTGACTGCTGTTGGCTGTTTCTGGTACTGGCTTGAGGTCACCTTGTGTGGGAGCAACAACTGCTGGTGTTGTTGGTTTGAGCTCAGATGGTTTAGTTGGTGATTTCTCTGGTGCTTCATTGGCAGTGGCAACTTTTGGTTGAGCTGGACTTTCCGTTTGACTGAGTGTATTTGGGCTGTCTATCTTTTGAGGCGTACACTGTGTACTTGACGGTTTTTCAGGTGATTTTTCAGGTGGTTTTGGAGTACTTGGTGAAGTCTTAGCAATATCCTGTTTGTCTTTGTTAGTTTCAGGGTTTTGTGCCTTTAGTGTTGTTGGTGCATTTGTTCCTGTTTTTGATGACTCTATTGTACCATTTGCATGGCTGCTGGAATCTGGTTCCTTCTTTTCTGGTGTTCTTGTTAGAGCTAGAGGCTGAGAGGTATTTGCCTTCTCCTGTACTAAGCTTAGCGGGGCACTTGTAGACACAGGTTTGCTGGGAATCGGTGGCGGAACAGAATTTTGCGTGACGTGTGATAAGTTTCCATGGTGACTCATATTTTGAGCCATTTGTGCCATATTGGCCGTCACCGGCGCCATAGAGGGCACAGCGTGAGGTGGAACTGGTGGAGCATTCACGTGATGCGTTAGATTTTGTCCGACGAGGTTATTTGATCCGTGGTGGAGGGAGTTTTGGGCGCCTTGAGGAAGTGCGACGGTGTGGTTGGCGCTGGCCACGTTGGCCTTCGCGGGACTCGCCTGACCGCCCGGCTGCGGGACCCCCGGCTGGGGCAGCACCGGCTTTAAAGCAGAATTCATATCAAACGACGACAACACTTGACGCGTTTTTCAGACGTTCACACTGAAACATAAAAGCGAGGCATTTACTACACTATTATTATAGCACATTCACACTTGGCGATGTCTTTGACCCATAACAATAATTCATACATAACACAAGTACACAACCTGTGTCTATGTATAGGCGTACGCGGGTACGAGCGCAAACGCGATTACCCGCCTTTACCGCTACTTTCTATTATCAAAGCAGATTTCATGCTGTGATTTAGCTGTGAAAAGTTACCAGTAACAATTTAGCCGCCAAACGTTCATGAAATATCTGCGTATCCGTAGCGATTGCAGGGAAGCAACCGCAAAAAATATGCGTTGCTCTAAGAAACTTCCGCAAGATTCCGACAACCGTAGCTGGAGCTCAGGCCACTAACTTTATTTACAACTAACGAACACTTAACCTCGTTGATGGTAAAATTATTTCATAATTAACACTTTTAACAACAAAATAATAAAACTAAGTTTGGTTTAGATAAAAGAAATCTTTCAACAAGTATTATGCACAGTAGTTTAGAGATGGCGTCGGCATAACGCGCATGCGCCACCCTCTTTTTCTCTTATCCAATGAATACTCGGTATGAAGCGATGCTTAAATGAATTTTTCTAGGAAAGTTATGTCTCTTTCCAACATTAGCTTCTCATATATCACTTTCTCGTTTTATCAGGCGAGGAATGTTGCGTTCGTTTTAATATTAACGGTATTAGAAAAGCAATAGGAATATAATTTTAAAAAAGTCAGTATTAAACTTATAAATTTACACATGTTACAATTAATAGTTGATGACAGTCTCTGTTTTTTGTTTTTCCGCCTATCTCCCTATTATTATGTAATTTAAAAAAAATACGTAACCCAGAAAAAAATCCTTGGATAAGTTTTTTAATTTATAATATATTTTATCTAAATAGCTGCTTAATGACAGCTTTGGCGGATCTTAAATGACTTTATCTTAGTTTATTTAACTACATGTCACATACGTTATATTACTAATAAGTCTTATCTTACCTATAATTAGGTATGTGCATAGTGGGCAAAATGTGAAAAGTTAATACTATATATACCTACCGTGAAGTCAACCAACCAGCACTGGGCCAGCGTGGTGGACTGAGGCCTAACCACTCTTGATTTAGGGTAGGCTCAATGAGGACGTATAGCTGATGATGATTTATAGCTAGATAAATAAAATGACGCCGATGTTACTCGCTCATACATGAGCTACTTTGCATTATCAGTCCTAATTAAATTAAATTTAAATTTAGAATTTTAGTTTTTTTTTCGAATTTTTGGAGATTACCCGAAACAAACGTGGAGTGGCGGCTTTTCGGTGTATCGGTGTTGTAACGCAAAACATCATGTGTACGAATATATTTTTTATATTAAAAACAAAAATGACCAAAAACCTCTTAAGTGCATCACAATCTCCATTGATATTGCAACACTTCACATCTACATACGTTGGTATATGAAACGAATTAATGTCATTTAAAAATTGAATATATTCGATTTACCCATCCTATGTTTTTGCCCATATATATATTTTTTCTCCTATAAATCATTATCAGCATTTTTATAGTTCAAACTTCAATTATCATAATCAAGCACTGTGACTAGAATACTTTTATAACTTGATGCGACCAGGAACATAATCATGGTGATTGATAAAGATGTTTTTTAATGAAATTATTGTGTCACTTCAAGAAATTAGATCCAAACATTGACATTGAGCAGCATTGAGCATACTGATCAAATCTAAACCTGGCAACCCAAGCTAAAAAAAAACTGTCAATCTTAGATCAAAAATCATATCATAGGTTATGCGAAAGTTCCTTTTATAGCCTAGTTTTATTTTTACCCAATAAAAATTACGCAAAGTTATTTTAAATCTTAATAACATACGCTTTTGATATTTATGTTGTTATTCCCTTATAGAACATAGTTTATTATCCAAAAGTCCGAGAGATCCTTTGAATAAAGCGCAATGGTTGGTGACACTTCTTATAAAAGATTGGTTTTTAATTAAATTTGGAAGTTTTATTAAACAAACTTTATATGTTGTAGGATGTTTTATCACGGCCTGCAGAAGAATTCGACAACGATGAAACTTTGGAACATTTATGGGCAGCTAAAGCTATGGAACATAGCGATATATATTTTAATGTAAGTATTATTTTATGATTATTTCAGTTGCCTCCGCTGTTATCCATTTATTGTAATGGTATAATAGATTTTTAAACTATATTTGTGTGTCTTGAATTTCCCATTTTTTAAAAAATTCCCAAACTCTAAAATGTACTCATCTTCTACATTACTTATATTTAAGACAAATCTCTGTAATAAAGTTATTCAACGATAACTTACAGGTTCTATGTTCCGTAGACACAAGATGGCTACGGCTCACTCAACACGATGACCTCATCTACAATCACTTCAGACAGGACTTCCCTGATATGGATGTGAAATATATAAACGAGAATGTATTGAAAAATAACGTAAATAAATCTCGCTGGCGTATGTTCTGTGAGAAATTTAAAAACATTGTTGAAGACTACAGCTTCGGTACATTACTTCGTGCTGACACTAATGGTGATTATTCAGAACAAAATACAATTTTAGTACCAAGAGTTCAGTTCTATGCAATTGAAATAGCCCGAAACAGAGAAGGTTTGAATAATGAAGTGAAGAAAAGATGTAAATGTGCCTCTAAATTGACAATGGACAGCCAAGAACATACTCAAGAAGTTGCCGTTTAATAAAACCGCAAGTCCTAAGTGTGCCTTTTAGTAATTACTTTGCAAGTTACTCTACTTATTTCCATTTCTAACATAATGGGTCTAAATATAAGTTAATTGAATAAATGTTATGTTAGTGGTAATTGTATATCATATTTAATGCCTTTTATTAAATTTCATTAAACAAATAAAATGCTGTTTTCGAGGGCATTTTTTTTAAGATTTCTTGCCATGAAAATAAAGTTGTAGTCACTTGTGTAAAAACAATAAAATCTTTTTCAATTTGAACAGATGTAACAGAAATTTGTAAGCAGCTGCAAACAAAATAGATTTATTCACGAGATGCTCAATTACACATACATCTTTTATAATAAATTTGTACTTTATAAAAAGATCATTGTTTTATTTTGCCTAACAAGTATGTCAATTGAGATTTTCCACCCTTAGTATATGGTCAAAACAGTACAAATAATAATTGCATACCAGTTAAAAATATGGAGATGCAATATTTGGACCTTAGTATAGAAAAAGATAGGAAATAACAAAGGAATTAGGAAATAAGAAGGTAGGAAAAGTAAGTTGAGAAATTTGTAGTAATCATTTATTTTAGTCCTAACACATATAATGATAGAATATATTTCTCACATTATAAAGGTTTATGCTGCCCAGAAATTTTTATGTGCCTAAAGTTGATTTAAATAAGTCAAAATGAATGGTAAACTAGATTTCTGTCACCGACAAGATAAATCCATACAGTCCAATATTACGAAAATACAAAAGGCAGTACACAAGTTTTTTGGAGAGATACATAGACAATCTACACACAATAAAAACTACAAGCTTATATTACTAGATTAGTTTTACACACAGTCATTTGTTTCTCAAATGGAAACAGAAACTGGTGAAATAAGTTCAATCATTATAATACAATTAATGTCGCCACCGGCTCCGTCCGTGGAGAATTAAAAAAATACACTTAGTAGTCTATGTGTTCTTTCACACTATGTTCTACATCCCCGGTAAATTTCATTGTGAGCTGTTTTTAAGATCCTTTTAACAAATTTTCATTAATCAATCCAATCACTTGCATTTATAATATCAATAAGATATCCAAAAACAGATGCATATCACAAATATTTGTGAAATCTCTAGTCGCTTGAAACTATTGTAAACTGTAAATTATTTAATCAGATACAATATCTACAGGATATTCAGTCATTATTAATCCTCTTGACCATAAGGCATCAGCAATTTGCATTTTATCATCGTTATTTGGTACATCAAGATTCTCTATAAAAACATACTCTGGGTATGCGGTAATCAATGTTTCAATTGCAGGAGCGAATTCCTCAGAAATTTCCATGAATGATAATTCATTTCCATGATACTCTAATGAGTTTTCATTATAGAAATATATTTTTATGGTCTCCTCAGAAACTAATCTTAATATATTCTTACGTAACAATCTTATTTTTGTATCAAGACCCATTTCAACTCTATTGATGACTTTTCCATTTTCAACCATCACAGCCGTGTCTCCATAAACTGTGCAGGCTTTTTCTGTGTCACTGAGCACTGGGGGTAAGGCATCATGTTGGAATTTTTTGCACATTTGATCCACAGCTCCATCCATAGGTAGGTAAGTTTTTATTTTATGAAAGAGGTTTTTCATAAACTCTTCCATTTCTACTCTCCTTGGTGTTGTTGAGTCCGAGTGTACAAGACCAAAGTTGTCATGTATATCAAATGGCAGGCCTTGGCGGAAAAGTGGCTCTTCATTGATGGCAATTTCTAATGCCGCTGGGAGCATTTTCTCAAACAAATCAGCCCATGATTGTTTCTGATACATGCTAATGGTGACATGTAGGGAATGCTCTCCATCAATTGTAACTCCTTGGTGAATGTATCCTCGAGGAAAATACAACATGTCTCCAGCTTGTAATGTTACTTCCATGATTGGTTTACCTATTTCAGTTTCTGAAAAATTTCTTGATGACACTCTGGGCAACAATTCATTTTCTTTTAAAGGCTTGTATATGCGCCAATGTTTTTTGCCTTCTGCTTGTAGTATGAATGCTTCAATATCATCATAATGTGGTGCAAAGCCTTGGCTATCTGGAGGTGTCAGGTAAGCATTCGCTCCAACAAAAGAAGTGAAATGTTCTTGTAAGGTAGCATTCAGTAAATGCAGCTTTGGCATATAAGTCTGTGGGTTAAGCAGTCGAATACTGCAACCGTGCAGATAGAAATCCCACACAATGTGCGGGAGAGCTCTGCCTACAGGATTATGTGTTTCTCGTTTACCATTTTTATATGAAGTGATATCTAAATTTTTCGTATACTGAATATTGTCAGTACGTAGCATATTATCAATAAGGGGTGTAGAAATCAAGTCATTGTAGTATTTGGGTTTGTTCCTAACAATATGTAACGGTTTTTTCTCCCAAACAGATCGAAAGAAGTCAATATAGCTGTATGGGGCAATCATCCACTTGAAGACCTTCAAGGCTTCTGCAGAGCTGTCTGTTGTGACTGGAGTCATTTCCAGCTCACCAATACTGGAATATGAGTTGACATCATCTTCATGTGAAGAATCGCCTAAAACATTATTTGGCATGGGAACTGGAATGAGCGCTGGCACTTCTTCACTATCGTACTCCTCTTCATTAATGGTATCATTATTAACTGAATGATTTATGCTATCGTCATATTTTTTTACCATGATTTTATTTGATTTAAGCTTCTTCTTCTTGTCCGTTTTTTTCTTAATTATATTTTTGGTCTCGTTTGTCTTTTTTTGCTTCTTTTTTATTTTTTGTGCGACACTTTTCCCATCATGGTTTAGTATACGAGATAGCGGTTTCTGCACATTTGAGGTATTTACTTTACTTTTCTTTTTCTTCTTGTCATGTTTTGGTGTAGACTGTTTAGTATTTTTATACATAGCAAATGCAGATACAGGCGAATCCATTTAGAAATCAGGTGTTAAAAAGATAAAAGTTATATTACTTTAACCTTAACACAAAATGCGAAAATGCCTAATTTATTATATTACAATAAGATCCCTACGCAACAAGTGACTAACATACCACGTTAATAGGCTGTTGTATATTAGTAAAAGGTGTAATTTATATACAAAATATGTGTAGATTAATCTTCAATTAAACTAGCGACATTTTTTAAAAACATGCCGGCTCAAATCCAATGAGTCCACCAAAGAGTATATAAAGTACATTTTTTTTTTAATTTTATGACCTGGTAACATAGACCTTTAGGTCATATATAAAGTCCATTTTTTGTTATAATTTTATGACCTGGTAACATAGACCTTTAGGTCATATATAAAGTCCACAGATGTATGGCTCATAGCGTATGTAACACGATTATTAATTAATTCTCAGTATATTATGGCAAGCCTAATGCCACAGATAAATAAATTCGCTTTTGTTGTAATTTGTAAGCGATTTTAACGGTCATTTATTTATAATATTGGAACACCAAGGTCCCAAATATAAACATCTAGTTGAAGTAGGTAGTCTTAGTAGTACGTAGGTCTTTTTCTTTACATTCATTTCCCTTCTTTTTGTTACTGGTGTTCAAAATAGGGAAGGCAAGATGGTGATTGATCAGAATATAGCGATGTCCCACATAAACAGTTTCAAATATTTCTGTATCTATTTTACTTTTGAACAATAAACGGTAAATAAAAATTATTGTCATTAATTATTTCCAAAAAATTATACACTACAATGTAGAACTGTACGAAAATTATAAAAAAATTGCTAATAAATTATGATTCATTGGGGAATAATACAATAATACCCGTAATACAAGTATTTATTTCTTTATTTATACACATATATAATTTGGTTTAACGTTCCTCCTACCACTCAAAGGAATTTTATTTTATAACTTGGCTATCCACTACAATCTATTTAGTAATCATAGATAAAAACTAACTTGTAAATATTATTTGTGATAGTTTTCTAAAGTTGATACATTGTAGGCATTTATATTTATATAACCTACGGTCATAAAAAGCAAATAATAAAGAATTTTACATATTATGTTCCCTGTACAGTCGCAAGTACCTTTGTTTCCATTGTTACGCTGCTTTCAGTAGAGTTTAAGAGTGATCTTTTAAATAAATTTGTTATTACATTTTTATAGGACCAAATTATACGAAAGTATTTTTTTCGTCTCGATTCATAATATAAATAAGGTGCATAGTATTATCATATAATATCAGGTATCTATTAATTTATAAAATATTTTTATTAATTAATGGCAACATAATGGGTAAATAGATATATATTTTATTTTCTATAGCTGATAATATCTAGTCCTATAGATTTATTACTTAACATATTCGTATAGACATCAAATATATTTTTATTTACTTCCAGCATTTTTGTAAATAATTTATTAATTCATACATAGAGCTATAGAATTTTTGCCTACTAGTTATATCTTTTTTCAGGTATATTTTCTTTCTATTATTTTGATTTATAAAATAATACGACTACATTTCAACTTAAGGGTTTTTGTCTTGTTTACGTTTACATATCTTTTTTATAAAGGATTGTTATGATATGACATTGATAATTAAGGTTTTTGTTGTACATATGTTTTCAAGGCGTATACTTTATAGATGTTACTTTCCTTTACTGATTACAAAATCATTTGTGTAGAAAATATCATTTTTTTTCAGTCTTATTACGAACTAAGTTCAAGTAAATTACTATGCCAAAAAATTATATGTTTTTTTACCCTTGTTTTTTAAATTGGATGATTTATTAAAAAGTTTCACGTTAAAAGTTTTAAACATGATTTCATACAAGATTACCGTGAATGGCACACATTATGGTAACTTCTCCACTTTCAAGTATAAATGCAATTATTTTTTGAATCGTGAAAAATTGATAATTTGGCTATTAAAAAATATATGTTATTTTGTGCCACAATTTACTACACACCTAATAAAATATTATGCAAATTAAACACATTTTACACACGAAAAATCGTCTGTGGTTGACATATGACATTAATTTTCGTTATCTATGAAATTTAATACGCGGGAAAATCTTCCAGCGCGAGTGAAGACAGATACATACATAAAATATACTGAGGCTAAGCTTACGCCACTTAAAGGTTATTATTATTAAGGTAGCGATAATTGTCTTAAAACCGATGTAAAAGAAATCCGTATTTACCATAAAATTTCTATTGTGACAAAAGGAATTTTGAAAATATTTGCAGTTGGAATAGAAAAAACTAAGATGTCGTTTGAAAAGTAAGTATCAAAAAATTCAATTAATTAAAAACTATCTTGCTTTTACGTAAGGAATTGTTAATTCCTATGTCTAGAATACACTTACATCATAACACATAGATTTATTAAAAATGACATTTATTACAATTAAGATATCATACTTTTTTCTCTGATCTAATAAAATAACTAATATATATTTCATAACCATCCAATGTCATTGAGATTTGATTCAATTAAAAAAAAAAGTTGACATTACAATTAAATGATAGTAGGTATAGACAATTTTTTTTTAATGGAGGCGAATATCCCTCGCGTGCACGGGTGTGGTGTCCTCGGGGCTGGGGCTGTCATCCAGGTGAGGTCGGATGTGGACGACGGAGCGGCGCTGGTCGTAGTGGTCACGCATCACCAGCCCGCCGATACCGTACCCGGGTCCCGCGGAGCCGCTCAGCCTCATCTTCTCCGGGTCCTCGTCCAGCTTCATCGATGAGAAGACCGTGCTCAGGTTCAGTTGCGGGATGTCGTAGAAGACCGTTAGCGTCAACATCAGGAACGTCAACCCGGTGATGAGGTATACTGGAATAGAGTGGATTTAGTAAATACCTCTTAATACTATACTGCTGCCTATTGACTTAATATATCTGATAGTCTAATGGTGTGACCATTTCCATTATTGTCTAGATAATTCTCTAATATATGCAGCTAGTTAAGCCTTCTATTGTATTATTTTAGATACTGGGTGTGTTACTACTCCACATATAATGATATCGTGAAGTTATCGAGCACAATTTAAAGAAAAATCTACGTTGTACTTACGTGTTGTAGCAACCTTGTAGAGCGGACGGTAGGGCTGTTCGGGTGAGTCGCCGGGGATGTAGTCGCCGAGGCCTATGGTGGTGAGGGAGATGAAGCAGTAGTACAGCGAGTCCAGGAAGTCCCACTCCGGTTCCAGGCTCGCAAAAATCGCCGCCGGCACCAGGATGAAGAACACCACGAATGTCGTTACTGAAATACAATTTAATTTTCAATTAATTATTTAAGAAATTAGTTTTTATCGTTCTAAATAGTAATTTCACTAACCGATAATCATGAGGTGTACTAGTCGTATAGTGAAAGGTCGGTAGAGATGTCCCAAAGCTGCGTTGAGGGCTCTCAGCAGCGCGGTGGCTGGCAGCAGCAGTCGCTCCACCAGCGCCGACAGCAACACCAAGGTGAGGGGGATACCCAGCAGCGCGTACACCATGCAGAACAGCTTGCCTGGCTTCGACAACGGAGTAACGTGACCATAACCTGCAAACGAAATATGGTTCAATTATACTGCGGCTATCAATATTTCTATGAAAAAAAATATTGGCTCACTAGTGACGCTAATTGAATAGCAGACGTTATCTGAAAGAGTCTTAGTCTGTACTTTAAATATGTAGTACTATAAATTTGATTTAAAACGTGATTAGAATATAAAGTCAAAAGTGAAATTAAAACTATAAAAATGTCTGCGATATAATATATGCGCAGAAGCTTATCGTTTAGTTCGGGTTCAGTAAATTGGCAACAGAAAGGTGGAGCGATAGTTTACGTAGATACAATGCCGTGCTTGGGGAAGCGGAAAATTGAATTTTATATTATAAACTTTAGCTGCAGCAGTGTCCATAGATAAAAATATTTTTTTAGCATTTTATGGGTTATCTAAACACACTTTGGAAACTAGACGTGGGTTAACGATAATGACTTAGACCCCGCCTTGACACAATTTTGGTGAATTAAAACGAAAGCTTAAAACTACACAAATTGTTACACGGAACAAATCAGATGATGGTTTTTGGAGGGTCTTGATCTCTCTTACACCTGTAGGTATCCATGTTTTTAACGCATTAGCAGTAATACAGATAAAAACTGACCGATAGTAGTAACGACTGTGGACGAGAAGAACAGCGACTGTCCGAAGCTCCAATTGGGACCACTAGTGACGTTCTTGGAGGCCGACACGCCGCGGTTGCTTGCCTTGATCACCTCTTCCAGCAGCGCCTCCAGGTCACCCTCTGGAACAATAGATTACGGTGAGCTAAAACTGTCATTCTGATTGCCATCCATCAAAGTGTCCTTGATTAATCTTAGTTAACAAGATAACTAAGATTAAGATTTACAAGATTCGAGGATATTCATATCTAGCTATATTAGTTAGAAAAAACGCCCATAATGCATCTATTACATCATTTCACACAGGCTGGTTTTCAGTTCTTAAAATAAAAATTAAAAAACACATTAAACGAAATTCTAAATTTAAAGACACAAATGTCAAATAAACATTCACGTGTTTGCGCCATTTTTTTATCGTTTTCGGTTACACCAGTGTTTTTTTTATAATCTTGATAACTTAATAATTCACTGACAGTCACTTTTGTCATTGCAATTAATACGACAAATTAATTAATAAGGGAAAGGAAAGTTTGACCCCATATTACTCTTATTGAATAACGGCGGCTTAGTTAGTGAAAGAAAATAATTAGATTTGTTATCTGTTGCTTCGTACGAGAATAAGTAATTGGCTTAGGTTTATAAGCTTGATGTGTGGCTAAATTGAATGGATTAAGGCGCCGGAGGACCGAATTGAGTTATCTCTAGATGAGAAGCTCTAGGGCTTCGTTAAATAAGTACCAGGCGACCATGAATATAAAGATATACGATGTGGAATATCGTTTGTAGTACAGTATTTGAAATGTGGAAAACGTGAGGATAAAAAATACATATTTAGGTTTCTTCTACGAATAGCTATTGATATTCTATATCCAGTTATTAAAAAAAAAAACAACAAAACATTTTTTTTAAATTGTACAAAATAAGGCGTTCATCATGAAACTTATAATTAAAAAGTCTAATCATTGCATGTGCCTTCATTGTTGAAGTGAACAAACTTGAGGTGTATGACCCAGACGGTCACCAAGAGTCCACATAAAAACCTTTAGCGGAATTAAAACCAGAACATAGAGTACATTACTGTTTGCATTCAACGTGTCTAGACAACATGGTTATCGACCGAGCGAAAAGTTCTTTATTTTTAAATTATAACAAAAAGTATTGAACTCAATTTATAATACAATGATAGTTCTTATTTCAAATAGGATGATATAAAGAGATTGCAGGCCATATCGCGTATAGTATAAAATTTAATAACATTACTAATATTATCATTGCAAAAGTTTGTTTGGATTTATAGCTGCTGGTTACCACGTAATTTAAAAACTGTTGAATGAATTTTGCACCTGACTAATAATTACACTCTAAGATACCGCATATTTATTAAGCTTTTTCTATTTTCACACCAAAAAGGGTATAAAAAGTTTTCAAAGGCGCTATCATTTCTATTTTATGTTTGTTGTAAGAAATTCATAATGCAAATTACAACCATGTTATCGATCTCATAACTACAAGTTCCTGTTAATCTCTGGTGGATTTAACGAAGTAACTGACATCTGCTAGTTCATCTCGACCATAAACAAGATTACATCGGTTATTCCCGCGCAAATTGGACGTAAGTTTGCGCAACTTTGTATACGTCATTTTGATTATCGGTTATTTAATCCCTTTGAGATGATTTAAAATTACATTTTACGATAATCCAATTATTTTTTTTAGACAGCTGTTGTGATGGCACAGGAAATAAATGGTAAATATAATATTCCCATTATCTTAGTATGTAAATAAGCTTCAAAATATTATGCGTCACAGATCGAATGATAAATATTTATGCAAAACAACCAGACACGTTAAAAGCAATAAAAAAATCATACATATTCAAATACTGATAGCAAACTGGAGAAATGACAACCACTTCATAGACTAGACGATTTTTTTGCTTATTAACAAAATATTTACCCAATAATATTTTAATAAAATAATTTAATGAATTTAGATAAACATTGGCAGTAATTATAGCTGTAAATGTGCTTCATAACCAAGTTTCCTCGTACAATTAATTATGTCTAATAAGTAGGACACAAGAATACGTACGCTTTTGCATATATATGTAGATATGTATATTATTCCTTTGTATAAATATTTAATCTCCAAATCCTCTTTCAAGGCTTATTAAAACGTATGTTCTAAATTAAACAAGATGGCGGGCATTTAGTATTGTTAAAGGCATTCGGAGCGCGAATTAAATTAGGTTAGACAGCAATTTTCACGCCCTTGCAAACCGAGACGAGAATACGCAAACACAGAGGGAACAAACAATGGCGGTCTCAAAGCAGTTTTATGTGTTTTAATATGAACACTGTGGCCAAATTGTTTTGCTTTGTTGTTTGCCAGTTTTGACGGGATACGACAGAGACTTTCGCCTCAACAGTTTTTGAAGAAAAAAAGTATAGCTGAACGAAAAAAAGACGGACACAAAGCATTACGATCTTGTATTAGATTTTAGGCGATTTATAACTTTTAGTTTGTAGTATCAGCCATCTTGCTGAGACCGGTAGAATGTAATTCCAATTGGAAATTGTTGCGCAATATTTCTATTTTGGTTACCTATGTTTTAGTATTATTTATTTATGAACAAAAATCTTGACGTTGTTAAAATTATTTCATTTCAAGTTAGTTGGTTTAGTTTATTATGGCATAAAAATACGCACACTTTAGTTTAAAATATTTTACGTTTAATTAACGAATGTCAATGTTGGTTGAAGTCTGACGAAATGTAAAACAAATTTAGACACTTGCCGATTAAGCCACGTAGAGCTGCCCTGTTCTTTTAAAACTTTACAGGAACAAATATTTAATGCTAGTGACGTAGACATTTAAAATCTTAAAAATACATGTGATGGAAAAATTATGTTTCATATATTCACAAATTATTATTATTTCTAACATGACTTGTCTTGTGTTACAAAACTGTTTTTATGTTGAGCTCTTAAGCGCTTTATAAATTTCACGAGAACATTAAAACTTCTCAGCCCACCCTATCTTTACTGAGTCACTCATCACACAAGAGTTAAGTACTTAAGTTACATAAAACTTTGCTATAAAGTTCAGGTACTTTTTTTTAGTTTGTTATCACTTGTTTGAATAACAAGGTTAGAAAGTAATATTAAAGTAGTGACTTTTCAAATAGTAGTACAGAGTGGAGAAACCTCCTACGAAAGATGGTCAAACAAAGGTCACGAAGTGAGGAAACGATGTGCTCAGAGAGAGAGAGAGAGATTCGTGCGTCATTTACAGAGAAGTGTTGTAGTTATTGTAAAATATATAAACTCACTATTCTACACTACACTTTATAGTAATAAAACATTGAAGTTGCATAATTTATTCACAACAACAATTAACTCTGATGCGTCAATAAATCAAACGTCACAAATGGCACGTTTGTAATCTGTGCAGGGGGTGTTGGCTGTACAGCACGCTGGCCTTTGCTCTCTGCTACTCATTTGTTGCGATAATACGAACTGTCATTACGTCACGACATCCCGACAAGAAATATATCGTTGGAATTTCCACAAACATTTGGATTGATAAACATTATTTACTAATTTCTTCTAGTGTAGTTATTAAAAATTAAGATTAATAGAACTATTCAGAATGTAATGCTCAAAAGGTTGTTAGGCAGTTAAACGTACTAAAAATGTAACAACACAAAAAACACAAAAAAAGTGAGAAAAGGACCACTAAGCCAAGCCACTAGACCGTATTGTGCTAAATTTGCTGTGTTGTCAAAAAAATCTATGGCTAAAATTGAATACAACCTCTTTCCTTTAGTTTATTATTATAACTTCGTAAGTGCAGATATAAAAACGTAATCTATAATATGTGCGTGCATTAGCTACCTTTCCGTGCGAATTCCGTCAAAATTAGTCTAGCCGTTCTGACGAACAGGCGATGCATTGCTGATATAAAAAGTCTAAACGGCGTTAACAGAAGTTATGTAGTATTGAACGAAGTTTGCATTTTGCCCGCAGATGCAGTTCAACTCGAACATCGAACTATTTCCCGGTCGACGTGCCGATGGCGCCGGGGTCAAGCGCTCAGATATTGTGCTCAAGAGGGGGCTTACAATATATCACTTTTATATCACTATTACTTCTATTGGAAATATTGTATTTTATTGCCATTGATAACAACTATTATATTGCTATGTATAATATGTTACTTTGTCTCAGAACATTAAGTAACTTCAAGACATTTTCTAATTTGGACAAAACAAACTACGTAAACTAAAACGAATGCCTTAACATTTTAAAAATAGAAAACAAAGTATACATAGGTTACTTGGCGACTTCCAAAGTTGCCCACATCAGTAACGTGACGTCCCTTTAGACACACCTTTGAAAAGGACGAGGAAATTCCATTTAAGGTACTCAAATAGGAAATGAAAATGGACGGGATGCACAGTCAAAGGACCGTTATCAACTTTAATCACTGCCTAACGTGTGGTATGGGATACCGTAAAGGTGCTTATACATTGACTCATACTATTTTAGAAATCTTTAGAATATGTAAAACCTACATGGGCACAGAAAAAGAAAAAAAACATGACCGCTACAGTACGAAAAGTATAAATGAAAAGAATCGTGCGACCACTTTTGGCGTTGACAGGGGGGCGCTAGTGGGTTATTATAATTTAGTTTAGTTTATGCCCAATATTATACTCGTCGGTCTATTAAATTAGTGGATAAAGATCGACAAAATTGTCATCTAATGTGTTTAGGTATTTAGTTATCCCACAAGGGATAATATTAGGTATGTAATAAAATATAGTTATCTTAATCCTCTCCGACGACAGGGCCGCCTTACGTCGCACTAGGACACATCAGGGGTCAATTGAGACTATAAAAGATGTTACGATTTGCTCGTTTATTGATAATACTAACTATAGACCGGAATATTCTTCAAAGCATTTTTAAATCATGTTAAGAATGTTTTGTAAACGCAATTTTAAATTCAATTTTAATTACATATTGATAAATAACGATGGCTTATTTAAAACTAGTTTACTAAGTTGTACCTTGTAATAACTAAATTAAATTCCAATTTATTAAGCCGTTATAGTGTGTTAAATCTTTATTAAATAAAATGGCGACAATTCCTCTCTATACAAACACATCCATTCGTTTTAATCTCGTAATATGAAAGAAAATATTACTCACAATATTACTGCCGAAGGTGTAAAGTCTGCGTTGACAGGCAATATTTTATATCAACTGAAATCGTCCCAGACTTTTCTCATAAACTTCTCATATATTGCAAACATTTTATCAGCAAATACTAAAGGTATCTACTATTGTTTCTTATTAATATTATGTTAACCTTCAGCCAAATAAAACTAGTTATTTTTACTCAATTAATCAATAAATCTAGAATTACAGGTCTTTTATTATGTTATAAAAATACTGAACTGTCATAAAAATACCTAATATTTCCGGATGTCGCGCCATAAAATCCGCTTTAGCTTGAAGAACTTCAATTCTCGTCTGCTTGTCAATAGGATCTTCTAGCATACTAAACACTACAGCACCCAACATCAAGAACAGTACATAAAAGAAAATATACGGCACTAACAAGCACGTCGATCTGGCTTCTCCAAACATTCTAGAAGTAACCAGCAGCGGCTGGAACGGTGGGTTCTCCTCTTCATAAAGAATCTCACGTTCAACCACCATCTTCTTTTGGTATGGAAACAGTCTGCTGTGGACCGTCATATCGTCTTCGCTGGCGGATGTGGTCATACTTCCGTAGGATTGAACTCGAGCGTACTTTGGGTTATCCATTTTAGCTAATGAATTTATCTACCACATGAAATGTTTATCAATAAACTAAAATACGAAAAAACTAACTTAATAGAGGCGATGAATAATCATAAAATAATTCCATTATACAAATTACTATTAAAGTTATTTGTCATTGGTAAGGAATAATGTATTGATTATCAGCTATATTTAAAGAGTCTCTCGGGATAATTCTGGTCAAATAACAATGCGGATAGACCACCGATATCACTACGCGGCATGTTTCATATTAAATTAAAATTTGAACACTGTAGAGGTAACAGACACTATTTTTAACACCTCTGACCCCCTCCGAGTCCAAAATGCGACTACGTATTCATCGTATGCGCAGTCCCACGCGATTCACTTGTTTTCAAAACTTGTTTGTTGCCTGCTCATTTTATTTTAATCAAACCTGTCTACCTTGCTCTAAAAGCCGTTATAGGACTTAATTGGACCCTCACACACTTATAAATTCGTAAACATAAACAAGTTGTGCAACAAAACAAAATGCAATACTAAGAACGTATAATATTACTTAATAACCCCTATATGACGTTTTTGTAATGTTCGGCTATAGCCATATTAAAAAAAAAACAATTATTTACAAAACTACTTGTACAATGTTCCACGGTCCCTCTTTTTATTTGAAGGAATATTACGCCCTAACTTTATGAATGGCTATAAGGTGAGGTCATTGCCTCAACCAACAGTTTGACTACGCCGTATTCAATTACACTCTTAATGTATTACATTTAATTAGCCTTGACAAAGTTCAAATAATCCACTTTTGGGGCAACAGAGTTTATATTTTTCATGAAATAAGGTCGATAAACTGGCACAAAGTTCAAATATTTTATTTTATAATTTTTCACAATAACGATTTGCTAATTATATTTGACAGGCGTTAAAGGTTGTGACAAGTGATTTTTACTACACGAAATAAGTTAAAAAAGCGAGTATTAACGTGATTTTTTCACAAAGTTAACACAAGGAGGCTTGAAAATATCTTTCGTTGATCGTTAGATATGAAACGTAATACCACTTACAACGTCCTAATTACAGTACAAGTATCGTTACCATAGTCACGCGACGAGTACATTAAATTAAGATAAAATGCGATAGATCAAACCAAAGGTCGACAGCTAAATATTTCTCTTAGTTTGTAGTATTTATTTTAGGTCAACAAAATTAAAACAGTAGTTTGTAAACACAACCGTTTGAAACAAATATACGAATTTAAATAATTACTATAAAACCTACGAATAATTCCTTCGTAACACTAGTTAAGAATTAATTTTGCATTCTACTAAATCATGCCCATTATAATTAAATAACGACATTTAAACAACTTCATTATTTTAAAGCTTAATCAGAATTAATTTCGTCATTTCATCTGACACATTATTCGGCGGGAAAATGAAATAAAGCAGCACAGATTATTGTAAACGTTTTGGCGCGTAATTAATTGTCAGCGAAATTAAGATCGATACAATACGACTCTGTTGTTTTTCGAAATTGTATTAAAAGGATATAAAAAAAATGTAAATATAACAGTGTTAAAATAAACATTAAAAATATACGATGTATAATTTTTTCAACCTACCCTTAATTTGTTAAAAGAAAAATGATATTATTTTATTATCACGCAATGTAATATATTGATGTTTTGTTTATTCGTGATTGAATATCTGAACTATTACGCCATATTGTCCATCGCGACTGATATCGTAGTAATAAGAAATATGTAACAATTATTATCATTTTATTTGCGTTTAGTTTTTATGCTTTACGTTTTTTCTGCTATTCTTAATAAAAATTTAGCAAACGTATTCAAAAAGGTTTTATGTAAGTCAATATATTTAACATATCTAATTTATTGATATCTAAATATTAGGTAATATAATAAAATCATAAATAAATAAAAGCCATATCAATCGAGATAATCTCGTTGAAAAACAAACAAAAAGATAAGACATACCTAAGACGGTCGGGTTGCGGGCCATAAAGTCATGTTTGGCGCGAAACACGCTGACGCGGATGTCGTTTTCGAAGGGATATTCCAATGAAGAGAATACTATAGCCCCTGAGATTAAATAAAACACGTAGAAGCAGAGATACAGCGCCATTAGACAAGTGAATCTCGCCTTCCCGAAGATCCTGGTTGTAGCAAACAGCGGCTGGAATGGCGGATGTTCCTCTTCGTACAGAATCTCTCTTTCGACCACCATCTTTTTTGGATACGGGAACAGCTGGCTGTGTACAGTCATGTCGTCATCACTTCTCGATGACGTCATACTCCCGTACGACTGAATACGAGTGTATTTCGGCTTCTCCAACATTTTGTAAAATTTTCAACGACGATTTTTTTAAAAAGGATATTTTTGAACTATAATAACACTTTGAGGGTATAAATTGCAGCGAATAGCGAGTCGATTACTAAAACATTATTATGCAAAATAAACACGTGAAAAAGTTCAAAAGTTCGATATCAACTTTCCGTTACCAGATCGTAGTAGTAAGATCTCAACGGAGATGAGTTTCGGTCAACTGTACTTGAAGAATCTTTTCGGATGATTAGGCTCAAAGAAAAGCGCGGCCACTTCGGACGTGTTGATGTGATCAGGAAGCGACATTATGATGCATTGTATACGGCAACAAGTTTAAAAGATTTTTGACAATCTGTCTTTTGACCAGGTACGTGTGATGCGCTAGAGACCCCACAGACAACTGTTCGACCCACTCGACGGTAGCCGATAAAAGAATATCAATAAGGGTGCGAACACAGTACGCAAATAATGATTGTGAATCACTAACTGCAGCATTTATAGTCCATAGGGTAACGCCCTTATATCTAGTATGAGAAGTTTATACTAACAGAGGCGAGAATCAAGATGGCGGGTGTACCCTAACGAATATTCTTGTATCTAGTATTAAAAATGTACCAAAATTGTACTATTTAGTACCACGCTTTTAAAAAGAATTGTACCTTCTTCAGAACGAAATTAAGTTACACCCGCCATATTGGTGTCAAGATGGCGGGTGTACTGTTTTTATTTAACCGTTATTAATATTAAACAACTACACCAAAAAAAAGGTTTCATTGAAAATTAGTTTAAAAGCTAACGTTCTCTTTTAATATTTTTATAACAAATAAAAAATAACATGGTGTCAATTGAGTATTTGATTATTTCTTTTTGTATTTAAATTTCTATAATATAAACATAAAATATTTGTAAGGCGGGTTTTTAGAAGTATTTAGAAATAAGTATCTTTTCAAACATACATAAGTTAGATATGTTTGACGTTATCGCGTAACCGTTACAAAAACTGCTTCGTGTGTACTAACCCTTATGTATAAATCGGCCGGTTTTGTGCGATAACATTGTTTATAACTGATCTACTTAGCAATTAAACAAATCGATGTTGCCATCTAATTTATTATAATTACCCTCATAAATTCTATCTCAGTCACTTTTGTGCTCATTACAAATATAATAAGAACAATTATCGATTTATTGTTTAAGAAGAAATACTACAGAGGCAAAACCAAAGTAACTTAAACTAAAGGAACAGGAAATTTTTAAACTCTAACGACAATTTTTGGATAAGATACAATATGCTTGTTCCTATAATACATATTAATTAAATTTGAGTGTCTATATGTAATAATCTATATCTTTATATATCTTTATATATATAATTCTTCTGTGAGTGTGTATGTCACTGAACTTCTCTCAAACGACTGGACCGATTTTGATGAAATTTTTTGTGTGTGTTCAAGGTGATCTGGGAATGGTTTAGATTCACAATTTTGTCCGCTGGACAATGTTTTTTTTAATTAATTTTTAATTTATTAGTAGTTGTTGATTTTGGAATGTTTTACATTGGATCCGACAGACGGCGCTACCATCGCAGTGTCAAATTTTTTCAGTCAGTTTCAAATTAAAGACGTGTAGACAGGACAACGTCTGTCGGTTCCGCTAGTATGTATATAAAAATCAATTTCTGTTCGTTAGTCTCGTTCTAGTTCTCTAGTTAGTTGAACGGATTTAACTTATCTTGGTCTTGAAATGATCGTGGAGGTCTAGGTTAAGGTTTAAAAGGTGAGAAAAATCGAATAAATACCGGGAACTAAGTAAGTTTTTTTCGTTCTACGCAGACGGCAAGTTTCAGTTTATGTATTTAGGTAACTGATAACATAGTTTCGATTAAGCTTCTAAACCAGTCTTTCCCAAAGTGGGCGATAACGCCCCCTTGTGGGCGCTGCATGTATCATGTTGCGGGTTATAGTAAAAGTTTAGTTTAGAATTCGGGGAGCTAAAAAAATATTTATTCTCAAAGTGGGCAGTAGACAAAATAAGTTTGGGAACCACAGCTCTAAAGAGTAACTTAGTTTGTAAAATTCTAAGAGATATTTAATTAAAGACGAAGTATATTACGTTTTGTGATAGTTTATATATATATTTAGTTTCATACATTTACATAATATTTACAAAAATTACCACAAAATTTCCTTAATTTTTTTCCATTAGCGTGCTAAGGCTACTTATTTTTTTTTAATTTGTAGTCTAAATACACTGAACTACTTCTTACTTATTATAATAACAAAGACAATACTTTAAAAACTCATTACTCTTACTAATTGTCTTTGTTACAGTGATTATGTTAACAATAATCTTTTTGTATTCGTTTTAATTTGAAAAAATATTGAATCCTATTATCTCTAACTTATGTATTTAAATTTCATTTTTAAAATAGATTATTAATAAATGAAGTTTATTGAATTTTGACCTTTACTCTAATAGAAATATAAACTCTTTTTCGATGTCAACTTTAAACAAACACGAATACAAACTAATTACGAATCATTTGCTCGTGAGAAATATCAATAAACGTATCAACAAACGCGTAATGCTTTATTGTTTAAATAATAATCAAACTAAAAATATAACATTATATAGAATAGAATATAGAATTCAGAATTAAAAAAAAACTCAATATGCCTATGCGTTCTTCCTGACTATGTTCTATATCTGTGCCAAATTTATTCAAGATCCGTTGATCCGTTCTGGATATAAGTTGTAAAAACATCGATCCATCCAAAAAATTGCTTTTATAATATTAGTAAGAAGTAGTAAGTGTGTCTACTTAATAAATATCTCAAAAGAAATTTAAATAAACTTATTTTTTTGTCATGAAAAAAGCTTACACAACTTACCTGAGATGCAAGGATGGTTGTTGAGGAACTCCATCTTTGTTTTTTCTATGTGATCTTCCATATCGCGTTCTAGTGGTCCTTCGATAGCCTGGAAAATCGAAGCGCCTGGAGAGAAAAATTATTACATGAAGACCGTAATTATATTAAAAACCACATTTCTTAAAGCTATGCATTTCTTTTATTTATAAGAATACAGGGTTGTTTCCCCTTGGGTCGAAAATATATATTTCCATTGGAAATACAGTTTCCATTAGGCCGATTGATCGGCAGCCCTTTTGGTCCAACGGGAAAACATGTTTCGTTATAAAATTCACAACAAGTTTGTAATCATTAAAATTCCTATGACGTACAAAAACTGTTCAATTGGGATATTATTTCAAAAGATGTTTTGAAACAGTAGTATATTTCAATAACGCCTGAGGAATTAAGTCGCCCACGATTTGAACAACATAATTGTCGATGAAATTCGACAGGCGCTTTTGCGTAGGTAGCAAAATTGAGCAACGGAAAATAAATTACTGACTTATTTATAAACCTTTGAGTGGGCGCTTTTACCTTTAATTGTGTGTTATTTGACACTGGTTAAAGTAGCTTCTAGTTATTTGGAATTAATCAATAGCTAGATCAAAATAATTTATTCGATCATATTACTTTCTTATGTATATAAGACACTGAAATATATTAAGTTTATATAGATAATCTTCAAAAACAAAGCAGTTTTCTATAATTCCTACAATTTTAATATATTTATCTCTAACATTAACAAATTTGTTAAAACGTCAAGATCGCACTTGAAAAGAAATTCTATAATTTTTTTTCTTTCCATAAAATGATTTAGACGGATTAGCAGAGATTGAGCTTTCCAAGAATATTTAAGGGCTCCTTGAAAAAACATCGCTATATTAATTCCTTTGAAAAGTTGCCTATATTTTTTTCTTTCATAAATAACAACAAAAATATATTTTTGCTATATAATACGCGTCTATGTACCGGTATAAATTATCGTTTTGAAGGATCTCCAATACAGTATCGTGAATCGATGATGGGAAGGTTAGAGAGTAATGAACTTGTTTTCTGTAAGACTGAACATACCCATAGACAAATAGAGCGCCATGATGCCTGCGATCACCAGCAGCCGTATGTACGGCAAGGCGCGAGGGTCGCTGCAGCAGCCGGGAACGATCAGCCTCATTTCTGCAAACAAATATGTTATAATTATTTTTTTAATAAACAAAATTCATCAAAGGCACAACCCTTCATCTTAAAACTGTTTAAGGTGTTCGATGAATCATTCATGTTTTTAAAATAAGACATTGGTACATTAGTTTTAGTGTTAGTAGTTGCAGATCGTGTGAAATTAAATTTGCAATATCCTAAATACTTGTACTTTCATCTCTTTTATATTTATCATTAAGCTGAACGTTTTTAAACAATATCGTGTAAATATAGTCCCATACAAATATACGATGGAGTTATTAAATTATACGCGTAGTCACGCGTCTCTGATATAAGTAGATTTGCAGAGAGCGGCGCCATATTTAATTACGATCCTTGTCGCGCCATCGTCGCTGCGAGACATCGATAATTATTAAAAGCATTCATTAAATTTTAATGGAGCGGCTTATCGAAGTGGTTTCGGCATAGTTTCATACTAAATCTTAGATAATATACCTTCTGATAAAGTTTGCGGTTTTGATAGAATTCTATAGTGTTAATTACCAAACGTAATAATGAAACTACGCATGTACTGTGAGGCTTAAAAGACCTTTTATCAAAGAGTATAAATACTACTTAAATCAGAACTATCTCTTTGAATAACCAAAATATTTTTGAATCCTCTTGCCACAATTTAAACGTTAAAGGCATTTTTATTATACTAATAATCGCCTGCGACTCCGACAGTATGTATATACTAGGCGATTGTCAGACTTCTTGTCAAAATTTAATGAACATCGCTCAAGCCGGAGGAGTATGGTCACTAACATTGTAACACGAGAATTTAACATATAAGATAATAGTCCTCTCAGATCATTTCATTAAACAATGCAACAGTCGAATTATTTAATTATTTAAAAGTGCTAGCGGATACGGGTTATGTGATTGAAACGAAACAATAGAATCCATTACTGTTTAGTTCTACGTTCCTTTTTACCCGCGAGTCTGTATCCATTATGCGAATGGCTCTGAAAGCTCATATTACATATATATGTATGTTATATGTACAAAACTGTTTGTCCGTATTAAAAAGAAATAATTCGTGGTTCAAATTGAGTTGGTAATATGGTTGTGCTTTTGACAATAATGAAAAAAAAAACGTACTTATTGTTTAGAAGCAAAAAAAAATCTTTTGTATATGTACGTTGTACTTGAAAGGTTTCTTTAAAACATATTGATGTCATAATATTTCATTATCAGATACGTTTTTTTTAAATTTCTAAGAAAAAATTATTCGCCCGACATTTACTCGTCCCCGTTTTAAATATAGATTTGTTTTTCACGTTTATTTTCACATTTGGTTCGTCTTTTAGACGGACATTTTGATAAGATATAACGGTACATCAAGTTTAATGTAGAATTCAACCTATAGCGATAACTCTCATATCAAACCATTTACCATGATTAAATACTCTTTGCCCTTTATCTTAGCTCAAATTAAAAAATGATTAATATTATATTTTTTATAGCTGTCGCCCGCCACTACTTCGGCGCTAATTAAAAAAAAAGAATTTATAGCCTATGTATTCTACCAGACTATGTTCTATATCTATGGCAAAGTTCAGCGCGATCCATTCAGCCGTTCTAGAAATGCGCTCTAACAAACATCCATCCATCCAAAGATTCGCATTTATAATATTAGTAAGAAGTAAGATTAGTAAGATTAAATACTATATTATATTACTTAATTATTTTTATACAATTTAGCCGTTGAAAAATTGTAGAGTTGTCTATGGATAGAATCACAGATTAGATAAATTTTATTTGATCTTTATAGTGAAATATTACAATGTACAAGCAGTGCTATTCAACACGAATTAAAGTAGTAGTTTATAAATTGATTAAAATATAAAATTGTTTATTTTATTTATTTTGTACATTCAAAGAAATCGAATACCATTCTAGTATAAAAGAAACCAATGAACTTTTATGTCACAAAGAGTCCTTTTTCGTTCAAAGCATTCCTTCGCTTTTCCAATAAAGTGTTTGCGGCTCGTGCGACCTCATTCCCCACAAGACCTCATCTAGCGCTTATAGAATACGCCCACATATACTTCAGCTCTATTTTAATACAAAATAGTTTTGAATAAATAGTATTAATTAATGTTTCTAAAGGCAGAATATTTCTAAAAAGATTTGCCCTTTAAAAGTAATTTTTTTTTTTAACGCCGAGTTTAACTATTATTAACATTTAAAATTACTTCATATAATACATAGTTACGTAAAACGTAACGTTTTACATTTTAATTCAATAAAAACAAGCTAAATTAAATTACAAGAACAAGTTTTATACCAAAAATAGATAATTAAATTACAAATTTAATTTTAATTACATGCCATCAAACTAGCTTCGCCTTTGACTTTAATAAAATAAAAAAAAATTAAACGTGACATTTTGAAATAAAACGTCATTTTCAACGAGGCAAGGCAAATGTTTTTGGCACGTGCAGCCAAGCTTTTGAGAAGGCGGATGGAGTGTGTTACTTGGCGTGACGTGCTTTAACCAGCGAGCCTCAAATTAAATTAAATGTTGCTTCAGCGTCCGCACTTGAGTATACTTTGAGAAGATTAATGTCATATGCTTTTAGGCGTCTGTTTTTTTATTTTATTTTTAAAAGAGTTGCAAAGGCAAACAGTAATTTTCCTCTATTGTCTATAAGTAATTTTATGCTAAATTATCTGTGTTTTATGATACAAGAAGTATGTTGTAAGAAAAGGACAGGTGTAAATGACTAGGGCGTGAGGGTTTTGCGAAGGTAAAACATTACTTACTGTAGGCTTACTTTAATAACTACGATTAAGATAGAAATGTGAGTTATTAATGATTATTTCTTTTATGTTTATTCAACTTCAAGAATCGATAAGAATTGTTATATCTCGATATGACACGTTGATAATTATCCACGGGAAAATAATATGGTCTTTCGCAAATAAATTACCAATAGCTTTATTTAAACACACAACATTAACTGGAATATAACTAAATATTATGTTCCAGTTGATGTCGTTGTAACTTAGGTTACTTAGCGGGGTACCGTTATTTTTTTATAAACACATAATTTAACGGTTGGAGTTTAAAATCCTTTGGAACAATCTCGCCAATATCCAATTAAAAGTTCCCGCTGACGCCTGTCCGTCCGTCGCCCGTTCCGCAAGTTCCTCTTGGAACGATTCGCCGGCGGCAATACACACCATTTCCTAACAACTTGATAATATAGTTATAAATTTTGTGTATAACATATGTCCGTGTTTAAATGACACACGCTTAAGCTATTTTGTATGAAAAAAGGACCGAATCGTTCGACATTTACAGATGAAAATTATCAACCAAAATATCAGATATACAAATCACATTATATAAGAATAAGAATAAATTTATTTCACAAAAACACGTTAGAACAATTATATTGAAGTATCTTCCAGACCCCGAACTATGCTGAGTCTGAATCTCGGGGCCTAGGAGTGCACTAGCCATAAACAAAATAACAGTATGTACATATCATGTAAAACTAATGTCATATAATATATTCCTAGAACAACAACAGGTTATATATAAATCAAGAACAATTAATAAACATTCGATTATTCCATGATTGGTCTATCAAACGCTCTGCTCGTGTTCGATGTTCCCATTCAATTAACACGGCTCTAGACGTTAATTAAGTGACGCTTCTCAGTAACGCCATCTAGTGGTGGTCATTTGAATAATTCGAAACAATATTTATACATGACTAGAAAATTTTCGTAACGTATTTTAAACTTAAACTCAAAATCTATTAAACTTCTGGTCAGTTTAACAATTAATTTAAAAAATGGTGTCCATCTGCAAGCAAAACCTTTCGATTAAAAAATAAAATAAAATCGGAGCATCAGGGGCGGAGTTACGCGGTAACACACATAAAAAAAGACGGACGAAGATAACCTCCTTCTTTTTGAAGTCCGATAGTTTAATACCAAAATCATTGATTTTTCAATATTGTGTTGTAAATTTAGAAATTTAATACTTAACTATGTATTTTATTAGTTGGACAAAATATATTATATCTTTAGCTCTTTTCTGTCGTAAAACCATATCTTATCATAGTTTCCGCTTCGATTGAGTACGCATCCTCACATCATACACACAAAATGGCGGCCGTATTCATCCGTGTTGAATCCGTTAACCTTGTTCTGTGAAATTGAATTGAAACATCCATGTTTGTGTTGTGTTAATTGAACAGACAGACATTTCATGTCGTTTCTATTCGTTGGATACAATATAAAAATTAATAATCAAAATACAAACGTAAAATACAAAAATAAATATTGATGCATTACATTTAGAACTCAAACGTTTACATTAGACTGAAGGCGGAGAATGGAATTTTATGTTTATTCGAATAATATTAATAATAGTAATAGCAAAATAAATATAAAACGACAGTTACATTAACAGTGAACGTTTTAATAATATTAGATAGTAAATTTTCAATCTATTCTGGAATCTAGGTTGTTCGTGTTAGCGAGAGGTCGCGGTATTTTGGACGCATCAATAACTTATTTTGTCTTCATTTCGACGTTACTATAACAGATTTATTGTTTCTAAAATTATTATTAAAACTTTATAATACTATAAGGAAAATTATTGACCGATAATTGTTGTTCTTTTCGAAAAAAGAAATATGTTTCAACACACTGAAAAAAATGTTGAATCCAGCAATAAAGTTGGCACGTCAGGCACTGGAGTACTCATGTACCGGACGTGTCAAATCAAATGCTTTACTTATACAGCTTTTATGAACATAATAGCACTGTCTTACAGTCGTTAAAAACATATAAGTAGCTCGTTAAAACTCGCACGTACATGTCGAGCACTTAACATTCAAACGAGATGGCTTCAATTAAAAGTTATACGTCGCGGCTCAGTGACGCGAGTCGCTTAGCATGTTATTTAACAAGCTCAGCTTACATACTGCGCAGATTTTAGGACCCATTCGTCCAGATATTCTGGAACAATTATTACAGTCAGGAGACTTTAGAATATAGGTAACAGTAGCCTTAACATAAAGCTTATTGTAATCCTTATAACTTAATTTAGAATGATCAAGTTATTAAGTAGAAGAATTAAGTGAGGATATCAAGTTAAGATTTAAACACATTAGTTGCTACTAAAATAAAAATTATTTCATTCCTTAAATTGAAGAAAATTGATATAATTTTCCTAAATCCAAAGACGAATTTATACGACAACACAATCTCTCAACGCCTTCATAAAATGTCGTTTTAAAAATATTCGCTGACATTTATTTAACTTTTCAAGCAGTACTTATTTTCTATTCCAATGTGATTGAATCAGGTTTTCACCCCCAACCTTTGGGGAGTTCATTCCCCGTCTTAGTTCTCATTTACCTGCAACCGCGCGCCCGTAAAACCTAAATTAAATAACAACATAGCAATTTGTCAGAGTAGAAACATCGAAGAAAGAAATAGTATTGTCGAGACATTTCTTTGATAATTTTGGAATCGATCGAGGTTCAAGGTCGCAGGGGAATCGACACAATGATCGTTTTAGATGTCACCTTTCTCTGTACTTTTGGGTTTAGGTTAGATAAGTTTTAGTTACAAATATGTAAAAAGATTTATGTGTACACTAATGTATCTGAGTGCCTTACTTTTTATTCACACCATTAAGGCTGTTATCATCATTTTAATAATAAATATTATTCGCCAAGAGACTTAAGATGTAAGGATATAAAATAAGACAGAAAAGGTACAAATGAAAACTTAAATATGGTAAGATGTGTTTTAACTGGTGACAGAAGGATACTAAATTTACCGATGCATTTTGAAAACTTATCCGCCAACTTTCAAAGCTAGCGTCTATCACGAATAATTGCGATATATGTTTAATTTTGTAGGTGACATCCATTAAGTGCTACAAATTATCGTGCTAGGCTTTATACATCTAATCAAGCTTCATTTCATCCGTTCATAATAAGGGTTTATATTTTTATACCAGCTGTGGAGTTCATTATTGACTGGTTTTGGTCGCGACTGTGACGTCAGAGCCCGCATCGATCGGACGGCCACCGTGAACCCTATTGTGATTGTCAAACAAGAAATTTGACAAAAATAACTACAACATTTTATTTTACTTTTTATCTTACTTTTTTTTTAATAAGTTATTTGATAATGTGCGCCTTTATTTGTCGTTGTTGTTCACATTTGTATAAAATTACGAAACAAAATCCAGTAAATTTTGAAATTTAAGTTCCCTCGGACTTTCCAATCCTCAAACAAAGCCCTGTCCAAATCATGAAAAGTTTAACATCAAACAATAGGTCCATGAAAAGTTCTAGAAAAAGAACAAAGGTAATCCTTTTGTAAGAGGATTACATAAAAATTTTAAGTTGGTTGTATTTTTTTTTCGTCTAAAGCTTTTAACTCGGGGTACACCTCTCCGGATAATCCGGCCAATGTTAATATAGCTCGGACGTCGCGCCCCCGCCCCTCGCCCCGACGTACCATATTAACTCACACAGACAAACACACCGCGAATTTTATGTACATACTCTTGTTTTCAAACGGATTAATTAAATCTCTCGCATCGAATTAGAATCAGTTTTAATCTCTTTCAATCTGGCAACGGGTCACTTACAAAATCAGGGCGAGCGAAAAGAGCTCTCTACTAACCCACAATATATACAGTTATATTGTATTCCTAACGCCATCTATTAGATAATTATAAAACCAATAACATATGTATACTATTTCAATTTTTTTATATCATAAGGTGGCAAACGAGCGAGCGGCCACCTGAAATCGCAGAAATAGCGAAGTGACCGCTGCCCATAGACATATGCAATTGCATATGCGTTGCCTACCTTTAATCGACGGAGGAGAGGATGCACAGAAAGAAAATATTTTCCCTTCCCATGCATCCTCTCATCCGGACAGTCCACTTCCACTTTCCATCCTTTCCTTATAAGAAAAAGGGTGGGAAGGGAAAGAGGACTAAATTAGGCCTCCGGAACGCACATACATCAGACGAAACGCGGAATAGCTTCCACTTCACGCCTGTCTTCTGTGTGGTCGTGGTATTTCACCGGGCGAGCCGGGCCGATTCGTGCGAAGATGTTAAAGCGGGCTCTACCACTGTTATCATTATCATTATACAATGAAAAAACAATTTTAGTTAAGTTATATTTCACTAGTTATGGCTGGTCCGCGCCATCTATTGCTCGATAAAGATAAAAATCTTCGCGAACTTTCAGAAAGCATCGTTTTTGTTAATGAAGCATAATATTTTTTTAAAAGAAGTCGTTAAGACTCCACAAATGAACTAATAAGATCGCTGCATCTCTCTAGCCTCGTAGACTAAGGAATTTCGTAGATGCCTGGGTCATTTCTACGAACGGCTACAAACTGCTACGATTGATTTGAAATACGCGATACGATTTTTATATTTGTTCGAATATTACCATTTTTATTTTTTAATGTTAAACAGTAAATACTTGCATTTAAAAGAATTGTAACATGAAAATATGTGGTTTTAAATAAACACGTTATATGCACGAACAAAATGTCAGTTGTAATTATTGGAAGGTCACGAGGGAGCGGTGAGTGCTACAGCTCGTGCCAAAGCAGCTGGAGTTGTCTGCACTCAGAACAAAGTACGCCGCGTCTCTGGCTTTATAAAATATACATAGCACTATGTATTACGACGCACCTAAAGTACATAGCGCTGAAAGGTACATAGTAACGAGATAGACAAGTATCATTGTCCTTTTTGCTACACTGACTAGTACTATTCTTTGCGGGAAAGTAATTTGACAAATAAAGTTGCATGCAACGTTGGTGTGAGTTTACATTGCCCAAGAACATGTAGCAATACATATTATCTCTGATAATTAGAACAGTATGTTTTTATTCACATATATCCACAATGGAAACATACTGTAACATTGTCCATGAAGTGAACTGACGTCTCTATATTGGTAATTAGTCGTATGTTAAAAGTACACGTGTGAAACTTTTGACTTTCAAATATCAGTTCAACACGATATTTAAAGTTTAATGCGTTCATTCTTAGTCTGCTTTCAAATGAAGTGTAATAATGTCTGCATTTTAACCAAATAAAGACATGACTTATTTGATTTTTTATTACACGATTTAAGTAAATAGGATTTAAAACTACTACGAAAATCCTAGGTAGAATATACAATTTCTATGCATTTATTTAACAAATTAACTGAGCATTTACTAAATTTATACAATTGTATCTTCAGTATTTTTACAATCATTACTTATGTTTATCAAAATTAAAATAGCTGTTGTTGTCGTCAGATACGAAACATTTTTATACGTTTTTACTAATAATTTTTATATTTTTTATGTGTAACATAATGTATTTTTTCTTCCTTTTTTGTTGCTATTTAAAATAGCAGTGGTAAATATATCTTCAAACTAACAGTGCGTGCTAATCTCATTTAATTATTTTATTTAATATTTTCATTTTCCTTTTTTAATTTATTATTATTTACCAAAAATTTATCTTAATCCAACCGCTCTTTTCCATACTCTTTATTTTCCGTCGTCTTTATCAGTATTTAAACAACGTTTATAAATTCTTGATGACGTTAGAAATAAAATCAACTGAATTATATTTTAAAACGAAGCCAGACTTTATAACGAGTTGAGAGCAAACAAAAGGTCATAGTATTTTGGTAGCCGTGAAAATAACCCAGTTTTATGAATAAGTAACACTCGCTCGTGTTTCGAGCTCTCGTGACATGAGACTTCTAACGTTAGAGAAATAAAAGACGGTATAAACTTAGATGCACTTAAAATAAGTATAGATAGCAAAAAGTGAATACGAAAACTTAAAAATATGGATTTCAGAAAGAATATTTTTTTCTAATAGAACTATGTTAATTAATCCAAAGGTTCCTTTATTAACTTTCCTATCTTACGACTGAAATAGTGGACAGAAAATAAATATATAATTAATTTTTAAAACAACTTCGTTTTTTACATTTGAAACTTGACAAATGTCATTGTGGACCTGGCTGAAAATAAATGTGGCTTTTTTGCTCATTATTAATGCAAAGTTAAAAAGTTTGATTAACTTATCCAATAAAATTTCATTCACCAATATATTTATTTAGGACTAGCTGTCGCCGGTGACTCCGTCTGCGCTGAATTAAAAAAAACTTGATTACTAGTTGTGTGTTCTTTCAGACTGTGTTCTGCATCTCAGTAACAACCATTCAGCCGTTTTGGAGTTAACTTCCAACAAACATCCATCCATCCAAACATTCACATTAATAATATTAGTAAGATCGTATTATTGGTCTTTTATACACTTTGTTTAATATAAAACTTTACTGATGATGACATTAATTAGAGTAAATCAAATAACGAAACAACATCAATGTAATAAGAGAGTCTAGTTGGCAATTTGTTTTGAGTTGTTTGATTGCACGCTTCGAGACGTCTTTCAATTAGTTCTCATTATTTACTTTCCAGCGGGGCTTAGCTTTAATAATAATTGTTTATTAAATTTGTTTATAAGTTGTGAGACACTTAGTGCGAGATATTTTTTTTTTAAATTATACTTGAAACTTTTATAATCCAACATATCTTAATAATATTATAAATGCGATTGTTTACATCAATGGATAGATGTTTCTTTAACGGTATCTCCAAAGGCTTAAATGATCTCGATGAGATTTGACATGGATGTAGAACATAGTGTGGAAGAATACATAGGGTAGTAATTAGTTTTTTTTTTGATTTCGCGCAGACTTAGCCGCGGGCGATAGTTTGTTTGGTAATACAAATTTATATATATACTCATGTAATTTCTTACTAGTTACAAATTTTTATTATAAATACTTTTAACAAATAATTCATTGCCGTGTTACATGACCAGATAAAAAACATAGAGATAAATTGAGAACCTCGTCCTTTTTGAAATCGGTTAAATATACACATCGCTTACCTTAAAGAATTATGGACATTTAAAGTAAATAGTGAAATAAAATATTATAATAAGTATACAACCAACTTTACTTTGTTCTTACGTCTTTGGGAAAGGGTAAAAGGTTGATGTAATGTCAGGCAAATCAAAGTACATCAAGTCAAAGTTTATTTCTTGAATAACGAGACATTTCAATTCTATTAAATCTAAGTAAGTACTTAGGAAAAAGCAAACCCCAATTATTAAGTTAAATGTAACATTTTTCAAATGCTTTAAATTGTTTTAGAACTGTAAATGATGTTTTGTTTGTTCATATGATTGCTTGTGTGTTCAAAACTTCCACAAAAGCAAAGTAACCGTGCCTGTCTATCTCAAACAGGAAAAAAACACGCTAGCGACTCTAAACCAATCCATTAAGAGACAGTAATATTTAATTGTTTTTATTTATCTATGTTCTTACTTTAAAATTCTTTTTTTTTATTCGGAACATCTAACGTCTACATAATGTATATCTAGACATCAATATAATACATAACAAAGACTTAGTAATTAAGTACCATTAGGTATGTAATTTTACGTTATATATATTATTTCCCTTTATATTCATACCGAAATTTATTTACGGAGTTAATCGTATTATCTGTGGGCGAGATCTTTCTTCATTCGTCCAATTAGAATTTCAAATCGCGCCATAAATTATTTCCATCGCGACAATCTATCCGATTAAGCTCCACCACGGGATTCTTTATTAGGTACTTTATCGTCGCCATTTTTGTTTTGCCTTGTTTTTGACGTTGACGAGATAATTAAATATAACCGTTTATTTCCATTGCCAAAACACGAGTAAAAGTATTTTACAGTTTTACGAATATCAACTGTGAAGTTTATTGCATTGGTTGTGTGAATACAATATCTGCATCACGTAAATGATTAGGTTTGAGTAGTTAACAGCGCAAATATTTTACAGCGTTGACAGTTGCAGTACGCTCACTGCTTGAAGCTGTCCGTGCAAAGCGACCCTTACCTTTTTTTATATTGCAAGTGATCGTGGTACTCTGTCGTACTTACAAAATGGTAACCAAATCCAACAACAATAGATTCAGATTGTAAAACTTTCAAGTCGAGATTGATTATATAGAATGTAATCAATATTCATTGAGCTATAAATGTCGGGGCCTTTATAAACGGTCAGGCCACAATAAAACGCTCTCTGAACGCTACGCTACGAGGGAAACTTCATAAATATTTGATAGATATTGACTGAATTTTATAGCCCGTCTCCTAAACTACACTCAGCTGTAATAAGGTTTAAAAAGTTACATTAAAAAATTTAAATATTTCTGTATTATTTAATATTAAATGTATGATATAATCAGATTGTCCCGATGGCGCATTGGCTTAAGTCCGACTTGTAATCTTAAGGTCATAGGTTGAATCGTTTTTCTATTTCAAGTTTTAGATTTATCCGATGTTTTTACGATATACAAAAATACCGAAAGATCTTACAACTGACAGTCTAATAATTAATCTTAAAATAGGATTGTCCCGGTTCGCCCGGTGAAATACCACGATCACACAGAAGACAGGCGTCAAGTGGAAGCAATTCCTCGTTTCGTCTGATGAGTGTGCGTCCCGGAGTCCTAATTCAGTCCACTTTCCCTTTCCACCCTTTTTCTTATAAGGAAAGGATGGTAAGTGGAAGTGGTCTTTCCGGATGAGAGGATGCATGGGAAGGGAAAATATTTTCTTTCTGTGCATCCTTATCGATTATAGGTAGGCAACGCATATGCAACTGCGTATGTCTATGGGCCGCTCGCTCGTTTGCCACCTTATGATATAAAAAAATGAAGATAATTCCAGTTTGCTTGTTCCAGTGCACGAAATATATCGTACACTCGTACACAATAAAAAAAACATTTCCATATTTGTGTGTGTGTGTGTGTAGACAAAAATCATATTTATTGCAATTTTTTATCAATAAACAGATTACATAAAAACAATAGCTAATATCTGAGATGAGAGATCCAACCACTCGAATAAAGTGAATCTATTAATAATTCATGCAACCATTTGTTTTTCCATTAAATTACGTCTCTTATTTTTAAGGACAGATCTGTCATAAAAACATCTGTTTTGAACAGAACTTTGTAACTTCAAATTTAAAATCGTAATTGTATGAATATTATAGCTAAGTACACTAATTTATCTATTCAAAGAACTTAATTTTGAAACTATATTAAAAATAACTTTAGTGAAATTAAAAAAAATGCTTATTTTACACTAATATTTATGTTTAACTTTTATAAAAAGTTTTGCAGTAAATAAAAAAAGAAATAATTTCAAATTATAAAGTAGTAATCTGAATAAACTGTAGAATTAAACAATATATCAAGTGTTTAATTTATTAAATCAAAGTCTAAAGATATCTACAATTCTAAATAATAAAACTTACCGCTAGTTTTAATACGAAGTTCAAGAAACAGCGCAAACGAATTTATTTATTTTTATATAACAATTTAAAATTATAATAATCGAAGTGTGAAAAAAATTAACTGAGAAATAAAGTTAATTGAATATTTTAAATATTCAATTTACTGTTCAAAATATTCGTAACTCCGCGGCGTAGCATCCGCGCGTCTACGCTCGCTCGCTCTGAAACCTTTATGAGGTCTACGCCGTAGCTTACCTATATATTTATTGTGAGGTGTCTGAAAGAGGCTGCTCTGGAAAGCATTTTACACCACACGATTATTTTTATTATTATTATTAGCTTTTATAAAGTTCTGCCAGAAGACTAATTTTAGTGGAAACAACAACGCAATTTACGGCCCCAACAAAGACTTACTTACGATTTAAGAGAGATTACATTAATACTTACGGTGGGTTTGTGAGATCAGAATCTGTGTATAAAATATGTCGTTATCTATATATCTTTGACATAAAAGTGATAACAATATGCGTTGAACGGAGATTTTGATCTCAAAAATCCACCGTTACTTAGATTGGTTACGTGGAAACTGAAGACAAAATATTTTCTGAGTGACACAAAAACCAGTTAAACGAATGTAGTGATCGTAGAAATGGCGGGCCTTATTTCAGTAATTTCCTTAACAAAATGGGTTTTTATCGTTGAAATGTTCTATTTTAGTAAGCTGAATTATCGTAATAAGTAACAATCATCTTATGTTATTCTCTGATAAATCGCTGTAAATAAAAAAATTGAAAAAAGTACATATTTGAAATTTTAATATAAGAAATCGTTTGTTTTAAAAGTCCTCACGCTCTCTATCAATGGTTGTATAGCTCGCGCATGCGCAGTGCGCCCCCAACCGCTATACGACTCATCAATGGGGCGGCCATCTTGATGACGTCAGACAAATGGCGCCCTTTATGCAATGTTTGTTTTCATTTCGGCATTCTTCCCAAAATATAATCCCCTTATATTATAGCTAAATAAGCTAATTATTGAGTTTGTTACTGAATTAACTATTATTATTAAAATTTATAGAACAATGGAATTACTTTAAGTTCAATGTCATGGACGTTCGTTCGGTTAATATTTTAAGCGTTATGAGGATCGATTGACGTGTGAATACCTTTAAGCTTCAAACAACTTTTAAATCATTTCATTTAAGGATTAAATTAATGCAGATTGAAGACTATTGCTACCCAGTTAAAAGTCGATTGAAGAACTTCAAATTTACATTCAATATTCCCTCCATTTTCATTCAGAGATAAAAGTTGATAATTATTTATTTTCTAAAAGAAATGTAACAAAATAAATAGCTCAAATTATTCTCGTCTCATTTCTAGTATATTATTTCTAATTATTTCATACATTAATAATAAAATTAAACACCTATATTTTTTTTTTATTTGACAACATATTTTAATATCAAAATAGTTCGTTAATAAAGTTTAAGGGAAAATTATTTAAAAAAATATTGGTGCACTTTGTGGTCGGTGTAAAAGAGAAGCATTCTATTTGGCGCACGTCAAAGCCGCGTTCCCCGCGCCCTCTATAGGAATGACGTCTAATGAAATTCCTGTACCGATGACGTCATAAACTAAACATTTTTTTCACCACTGTCTGTCTGAAGAAGGTTAAGTTGTGAATTATTAAAAAGGTAGGCTTCGTTTACATCTAGTTTTATGGTATCTTCAAATTTAATTTCACTTATTACAAGATAGATTTATTAAAAACTAGCTGCCGCCTGAGACTCCGTCCGCGCGAAATTAAAAAAAACTTAATAGGTAGCCTATGTGTTCTTCCAGACTATGTTCTATATCCATGCCAAATTTCATCGTGATCCGTTAAGCCGTGCCGAAGATACCTTCAAATAAACATCCATCCATTTAAACATTCGAATTTATAATATTAGTAAGATTTAGCAATTCTTTAGATATTAAACAAAAATACTAATATCCTGGCCATTATTACCACTGAGAAAAAAAACATTTTGTAGTAATGGTGCGTGTTTTTTTTGTATATTAAAATTATTTCTGTAGGACATAACACACGTTAAATAAATAAACAATAAAAATCTACAATATAAATCCATTTATTTAAAACCTTTGTGGTCGTTTTAAATAGAATGTTCCACAGTAAAAATAAATCAACAAAATAAACCTCAACCCGGGAGTATACGTTCAATTTTCCGCAAGCACAAAGCGCTAGCAAAGCTAATTAAATTCTTCTACACCTTCCATACACAGTCAAAGAAATAAATTCGCTACCCACTCAGGTTCGGTTTGCATTCAACAAACTGTTCATATAACTTCTATAAATCAAAGGAGGAGTGAGGGAGACCAAAAAAGTATGGAATGACTGTGTGAAAGAGGATATGCGTAGGAAGGGGGTAGACTCGGATATGACAGCTGATGGAGATGTATGGAGGAGTAGTACATACTGTGCCGGCCCTCGACAGGGATAAGGGCGGGTTGATGATGATGATCACGTATGAAATTTCATCAAGATGGCTAGCAAATAAACATCGTCGGCAGTGCGTATATAATACTATCTAATATGTTTTTATTATTTTAAAACTAATCCGTTAGGGTTCTTTTAAGATAACTAACTTTGTTGTTTTTTTCTTAAGTTTGATTTTTTCGCCGGGATTCGAATTCAAATCTCTCACAGTTCATATTAACCGATTAGCTAGTCCATTGGTTGTTGTAGGACAAATACACTTTCATGTAATTTTATAAAAATTACTTGATAAATTTTTAAAAGAAAAAAACCAAAAGTGTATAAAATAACAGAATATTATTTAATAAAAGCTGGCCATAATAACATGTCATAGACATATTTAAGCATGCACACAATCAATCATCCCTCTCTTTCAGGCATGTTTAAATCTATTACAATAGACAGAGACAGCATGTGACACTTGACACCCTCTTGAACTGTGTAGCGGAGTACTATAATGTAAGGGTCGCAAAATCCTTTCCCGCGCTTGCGCGAATCAATAAAATGCTTCGTACTACGTCTGGAATTCCCTCCTAACATATAGAATACACTACATCCATTGCGTGTTTTACTCAAAAGTATTGTTTCATCTTTGGTACTAAGCAGGTAATGAATGATGATGTAATAGAAAATTTCTGATTGAAAATATTGTTTGGTGTGTCTGTGGTAAAGGTTCGCGTCTGCGCTCTTCATCCCTGTACCAAATTCTGTGCAAGTGTAACTCGAAACTGTTGTAAAGTGCTGTGTTTTGTATAAAAAAATTGTTTAAAAATACATGTGAGTATAAAATCATTACCTAATTACTTCCTTAATAAATTAATGATGTTAATAACCTAATTAAGCTTTAACAATATCAAAAAATTAGCTTAAGTAATTTTTTTATTGTTTAATTGCTTTATCTTCTAATTTTGTGTTGAAAATTACGTGGAAAACCTTTAAAAAACTATATCACAATATTTTTATGATGGTTAAAGACATTTTCCTATATTTTCCTTGAAGATATATTTTATTTCGCTTTGGTTGTGCGAAAAATATTAAAACGGGACTTTGAACTACTTTTGCTATGTTAACTTTATCGATATTTTTAAAAATAATACAAAATGTTTGAAATTGGAATAAAAATATAACAAAAAGGACTATTGTGTCTATTTTAATTAATTTCATATATCTTTGTAACAGTATGTCGTGCGGGTCTGAATGTCTGTCGGTGGGTCCACCGCCGGACAGCATCCTGCGTATGCCGCCGCCGCCGCTGCCAGCCTTCCTGGCCAGCGCCGGCGCTGCTAACCTGACGCCGCCATGCAAGGCCGCGCGTTGTCCCCCGCACCACAACAACGAGGTCAACGCGCTCTTCCCAGGAGTCGAATACCATGAGCTACCAAGACATGGTCAGTGGAATGAGTTTGGTATTAAGGTGTTTTCGTCATTATTTGGATGATAACATGCATGTACACGAGAAGTTCAGTAACACTCGTTGACCTATAAATTCCAAAACGTCTTAAGACCTATCTTCTTATTATATATTTTCTTCTTTGTAGTTACACGCAAGTCACGTGTTTTTATACAATTACAGGTTTATCTTAGTTTAGACGATCCTAGTTTATAATGATAATTAAGTAACCGCCATTATGTGATCGCAGAGCCTGCGGGTTACGACGACACGTGGTTCCTGGTGTTGATCACGTGCTGCATCGCCGTGCTCTGCATCGCAGCCCTACTCGCACTCTTCCTACTCAAGTGTAGAGAGTACGTATTTTTAAATTAATTCCTGCTATCGTTCCATTTTTACATTTCTTTTTGTAGTCACCTATTTAATGTGTTCTATTGAACTCTCAGGGCACGTGGTGGTTGTAAGAGTGGTACGGGCAAGGCGAGCGGCTCCAACGCGCTGTACGGTAGCGCCGCCCTGGACTCCCGCGTCCTGTGGGCGGCTCTCACCCCGCGCGGCACGCGACACTTCGTCGCCGACACCTACCCGCACGACGAGACCGAAGACCATCACTACGAGTGTGTCGAACCCCCGCTATATAAACTCGGACCACCGGACGATCTCGCCATCACAAGACACTTCAACGTCGAATACGAAGACCCGGCGCCTCTCATCGAAAGCTACTCCGATAGAACAGAGGAATACTTTAGAAACGGAATGGAAACGTTACGTAGAACTAGACCGCTAGTCTCCTCGCCTACTAGGATCGAAAGACCAAACCTTCCTCCCTTGAACCTCCAGCCGAGGACCCTCCGCCGAGCGCCGCACTCGAGGCGCGTCAGTGACGCCAACAATTCTGAGAAGTCGGCCATCTGAAGCGAGGGAGGCGCGGTCTTCTCCGTCGCCGATACAACAGACATAGATTACGAGTGGCAGTCCATCGCGGACTCCAACGTCGATCGCCTCGTGTGAGAACCTAACAGTTCTCAACACTTCAAAGCAAAAACTTTCATATGAGTGAATTTCAACTACGTGTTTTAGCTATTTTCACAAGATGTTTTTATGTTCGGGTATATAGCTTAATTGCACAGATAATATCTAGATGTTAGTACTTTAACGCATATAATTTATATTTTTAAGATCTGTAAGTAGTTCACAAATCCCTCAAAAACGTAGGTCTATTTAATAAAATAAAATTAAGACTTAAGTACTGTTTACTCTAGTAATCGATTAGAAGGCGAAAAAGAATTTAAGTTTTTCCTTTACAAAATATAACTAGACTAACTCTACCCTAACATACTTCTACCTACGTATTAAATAATACTAACCAAATCATATCAGAAGAAACGTATTAAGGTTTTTGAGTGTAATAGTAAAGCAAGATGACAATATGAATTATTTCCGTTTACATAAGGTAATTATTGTAGTGCAAATAAAAAAAATTGTCTTGTACATAAGTAAATGTAAATACAAAAAATTAAGCTTCGTAAGATGCTAATAATAAAATAATATGCATAATGTTTTATGCTTTGGAATTTTGTGGTACTTGTTCGAAATGTCTTAAAATAAGTTTAGTAGTAATTTGTAATACATTGTTTTTGGATAATTAAAATTATGATAAATAAGATATGAAATTAGTATAATAACTTGTAAAATGATTTTCTATTTATAATACAATAATAAAGGATTAATACACCACTGCAAACAGTACTTTTATTTTTTTTATTAACATTAGATTACTTATAAAACCCTATTTATAACAAGATGGTAGAATAGGTTATAAGATAGATAAGTAGGGAGAAGGCCATCAATCCGCCTTTATTTCTTATTCAGAGGTAAAAAAACAGGAAACTTAAATTGATCGAAACAAATCAAATCTAAAAAAAAAATAAGTAAATCTTTTTAGACCTAACCAAAGAGTATATAAAATAACCTAACCTAACCAAAAACTACCTTCCAAAGCAAAGAGTGTATAAAATGTTCCAAAGCTCCACTTTGGTTCAAATATCCATAGACAATAAGCTTCGCAAAATGAAATGTCATTGTCACATTACCAAGTTGCCGGAGTGTCAACGTCATATTATTACAATTTTGACAAAAACGTTAAGCGCGTTTTGTTTATTCTTGTTTGTATTTGGGTTAGTTTAATTGACACTAAGTTAAAACTAAATAGTTAAGAAATAATTTAAGCGGTTTTATTTGTGATATGCAAAACTAATAATATCAAAAAATGGCTGACGATGTTATAAAGCACTCTGTACATACACTTGTGTTCAGATCATTGAAAAGATCTCATGATATGTTCTTGGCTAACCAAGGTTTATTGCCGCCAATTGATGAAAAAGCGTAAGTACTAATTATTAAGATGAATACAAATTCAAAATTTAAATCAACTACGGCGGTTATTTACGGTAATAAAACTTATTGCCTTTAGATCACGAACCTGTTGTGTTAGTATGATACCTTATAAGCCAAAATGCAGTGACTTAATAATTGACAACAATGCCTTTTTGCTGGTATTTCTTAAACGTTTTCTTTACTTCGTATACTCAATCAATATTTGTTAATTCTTTTTAATTATTGCAGTGAGAAAATTTTGAAAAATATAAAAGCTAGAGACAGCTATGGTCTGGTGATGTCTGCAGTGGAGCAAGCGCAAGCAGTCAAACAACAGCAAATCTTGAGCCGACCTGAAACACCACATGATACAGGTATTACTTTGTTAATACACAGCAAAAACTGTAGCAAAAAAGTTTAAGCACCTATAATATAACTTATATATTACATAAATTAACAATCAACTTTTTTCTTTAATTATTCAGAAATGGCAGAGTCCGCAGCTCTAGGTTCAGATGGTGCCATGTTACCTTACAACCCAGGGTCCACAACAGCCCCAGCAGCCCCTGGTTCTCAGGGTCTACTAGGGACTGGGGCTGCTGCAATTGTACCTCGCAAACCTCCAACAGCACCCAGACCAAAGTGGCACGCACCATGGAAATTGTTCAGGGTTATATCAGGACATTTGGGGTGGGTGAGGTGTGTTGCTGTTGAGCCTGGCAATGAATGGTTTGCTACAGGTGTGTGCACTATATTTACATTTTTATCATTTAGCAAGTCTATATGATTTTGATGCGCTTTTAAACTTGTGTGTTGTATGTATTAAATGATAAGTCTAGTAAAGAAGTCATTCCTTTCATCAGAGGGTTGATATTTATGTTCTTTATGGTTGCTGTTTCAATTTAAATTATTTTCAACCATATTATGTCATAATACAAGTACTTTTATTTCAGGTGCTGCGGACAGAGTTATAAAGATTTGGGATTTAGCAACTGGCAAATTGAAAGTATCCCTCACAGGACATGTTAGTACAGTAAGAGGTTAGTTAAACCATTATATTTGTAAAAAGACATGATAGTTTTATAATAAATTAAAATGCAGTTGCTCATAGATATACACGAGTCCAAGGAACCGATGTCTTGTTTATAGATGTTTCTCTCTAACCCTAGTTTCTCACAGTGGTTGGCGGTCCTTTTCTCGGGAGCTTTCTTTCACTGATCCAGCACTGAACAAAACTGAATATTTGACTTTATATATTAAAAACAATGTTTATGTTGTATGTAGGTCTGGAAGTATCACCTAGACATCCTTACCTGTTCAGTTGTGGTGAGGACAGACAGGTTAAATGCTGGGACTTGGAGTATAACAAGGTAAGTAATGGGATTCAATTTAACTAAGAAAATTATATTTTTAGTGTGATTTTGTAAATTTTAATGTTTTTAAGTGTTATAACTATTCTGACAACCATAAAAATCCTTACTTACTATTCTCACGGTCTAAAATACCCCTAAAGCTTCTTTAAGCTTATTTCTCCGATGATCCATAGTAATTTTCTTCGGGTTTTAAAAACCTAATGATATATAAAAATGTGACATTTATATGAAGGTGATCCGGCATTACCACGGGCACCTGTCAGCGGTGTACACATTGGGACTGCACCCCACCATCGACGTGCTGGTGACTGCAGGGCGAGACGCCACCGCGCGTGTGTGGGACGTGCGCACTAAAGCCAATGTGCACACACTTACGGGACACACTGATACTGTGGCAGCGCTCGCCTGCCAGTCTGCTGAGCCACAGGTACATAACACTGCATTCTTTGTTTCTGGCGGAAATCTTTATCCCTGCCTTCTGTGGAAGAAAATGAGACTTAACTCTCTAAATTCCCCTCAGTGGCCAACTTTTATTTGATTTTTTATATATGGAAATTATTGATATGCTGTTTTTTTAAACGAATCTTCTCTTTATTACCATCTTTAAATCTAAATCACACAATTAACATTGTTATATTTTTTTAGATAATAACGGGTTCACATGACTCCACCATCCGTCTATGGGATCTAGCAGCAGGCAAATCAATGTGCACACTCACAAATCATAAGAAATCAGTCCGTTCTGTAGTCATACATCCCACACAATACACATTCGCCTCCGCATCACCGGATAATATAAAACAATGGAAGTGTCCTGAAGGCAAGTTCATACAGAACCTCTCTGGGCACAATGCGATAGTGAATTGCATGGCGGTGAACTCTGAGGGTGTGCTTGTCAGCGGTGGTGATAATGGCACCATGTTCCTGTGGGACTGGAGGACGGGGTACAACTTCCAGCGGTTACAGGTCAGTGTTTTGATGTATTGGATATAATAAGTCTGATTCCACTGTCAAAAAACGTATTGACATCCCTCTAATCTTCGGAAATTGAAATAATATTCTTGCTTACTTGAGTAAAGATGATGATGATATTCCAGGCGCCGGTGCAACCGGGATCAATGGACTCGGAGGCGGGCATATTCTCAATGACATTTGACCAGTCGGGCTCCAGACTCATCACCACAGAAGCGGACAAGACCATCAAGATATACAAGGAGGATGACACCGCCTCAGAAGAGACTCATCCAGTTAACTGGAGACCGGAGATATTGAAGAGGAGAAAGTTCTAATGACTAATAAAATATTTTGTGACTAAAATTGGTTTGTCTTTAGTTTTCCCCCATATAATTTTTTTTTAATCAAATAGAGCTTGACCTCAATCCCCCCTGAAGTTTCGTTATGATGTGGACGGCGTTGTTAGTGCTTTCCTTTTTAAAAAAAAAAATAGATATAGACCAAAACAGATGTGCAGCAATGGATACTTAAAATTTAAGAATACACTTTTTTAAACTGTATTTTATATTTAAAATGATAAATAGTCGTATTAATTTATAATTAAAAAACATTTTAATTTCGTTAAATACGTTTATTTTTATATAAATTACAAATGACAAGCAATGATACGAAAATATTACAATGTTACAGCTATCTCAAAATATATCGCCAGATCTGTCGAATTTGTGGAATGTTATAATCAATATAATATTTCAACTGGAAACATGATTTTACGAACTTAATAATTAATATTTAAATTAAAAAAAAAATCAGCAAAATTTAATCTAAAATAAATTCAAACACAATTTTTCATTTTTTCAACTTCAATAAAAATGGTACAAAAGCCTACATTTACGTTTGAGAAATATCAAAATATGTGTACGGTGTAACACCGCACAATCAGATATTTACCACATTTTATAATATGCGATACCTTTCACACTAACCAGATCACGTTCGGTCACCATACATACCGTGTATGTTCATATTAACAACCATTTAGCCGTAGTTTTAGAGAGTAATCATTCACTAAACTCGGTGTTATTATATGCAATGTGCTTTTCAATACTAATTTACCCATTATTTTTACAGTAAATCCAATGATCAAATCTAACAACTAATAAATGCAATTATTGAGTAATTTTTCTCAAAATAAGTTATAAAAAAAGTGAAAAATCACATTTTAATGTGTTTTAAAAGTAATATGTTTCATGTTTCAGTCTTAGCTATAAAAAGAAATTTTGAGTCAACATTTGACCAAATCTTCGACATATCAATTCTCGCACCCACTTTACATTCTTTTTTAGCTCATATATAAAAAGCCTACATATTCAGCCTGCCAGCAAGCATATAAATGTTAAAATGAGTTTTCATTATACAAAAACATCTATCAATTTCAAAGATTCATTGTTTTTCATCAATCAACCAGTGTTAAAAATGTTTTCATACATTCACACATACAAATTAAATACAATTAATGATGCACTGATTATATTGCACCTAAAAATATACCAAATATGTATAAATACTAGAACATGGAGAAGCAAGATTCCGAGGAACCATCTCTCTTACCCGAGTTTCTCACTTACCAAAGTTCGACTCAAATTTAAGAATAATAAAGCATAAAATCTATATGACTGATTAATTGTACGCAAATTAAAGCATCAGCAATATAGTGTTATATATGTGAAGTAAGGAAACTTATATTTCGTCCTCCAGATCATATTTTTCTTCGGGGAAGTCCCCGACAGTTACGTAGACAGGTTTCACGAAGCCACCGTAATTTGGTGGGCATGTGAAGTATCTCTTGCCGTTCACCCTGAAATTAAATATGCAATTAAGATTTTTTTTTATTAAGTTAACTTTAAATTCGTATTTTTTTGGCAGAATTTTGTTTTAAGAAACACTCACTCTCCGTCGTTCTTGCCGAGTGGCTCGTCGTACTGCACGCCGATCCATAGTCCACGCGCGCCCTCCAGTGGGCCGTTGTAGCGCACAGTAGCGCGGCGCGCCGGCTGCCGGGGCGCGCGCACCTCACACCGCGTACCCACCAGCACCTTGCTCGCCAGACTGACACACAAACGCCTTTACGTTACTCACCTATGTAACACTGTTCCCACAAAGTCATCCTTAGAAAAGACTTGTTTAAGACCATTATTTGCTGTAAGTACTACTACTATTTTTATTATTTAAATAAAAATTAATTCAATGACATAGTTATCTTCATTTCACAAATAAATAATATAGTATCACAGTTATCTAGTTACAAATACAGTCATATGTGGGTAAGCGAGAGTCATTGTCCTGTCCTGATAAACAACCTTCATAAATGAGAAACTTGGGTATGGGAGAGGCCCCTATGAGCAAGAAAAATATTGCAGTTACTTGGAATGTGTCCTATCCAGGTATGATTTTAAAATCTCCATACTTAGCCTCTTCTTCCAGTTCTTTCTGCTGCTGCTCCTTCAGCTTAATCATTTCCTCCTCATTGTACTTGCCCAGCTTGTTTCGCTGCAGGAATGAACGCAGTGTGTCTCCCTTCTTCTCATAGTCTTCTTCAGATAGTTGGAACCTATATAATAATAAGATCACTTAAGCCAAAGCTTTAGTTTTACTGTATTTAAAAACTACAATGTTATTATTGCCTTTTTTATTTTATTGCAAAATTTACAAGCAAAGACCAGCACTGATGTTTCTATAAATTTACACCGTTCTCTTTAATATTAACTTACCTTTCACCACTATCATTGGCAGCAAAATCTTTGACCATTGTGAAGTTGTCAATGACATGGATCCTGGTGCCATCATCAATGGGGTACGACCCAAGCAGGGCATTGTCATTGTCAATGTCACACACAAAGTTGTTTTTCTTGTCAAACACCTTCAGCTTCATGGTAGCTGCTGACCCTCCGGTTACCAGCTCTAGTTTTGTCTGCAGAAAATAAACAATGTAATTTACTTTGATTATAATTAAAACACAAACAACTGCATGTGATGTAAACTGAACCATTTTATGAGTAGACTAGAAGTATCTGTCTGTAGAAACGACGGAAATTTTAAAAGTTGAATAGTTACTGTACCGAAAATACTTCGTGCATGCATGATGTACAGACACACCAATTTTATTCATCTGTAGGTATGGTCAGTGGTATGGAAGAATTATTGCAGCAAGCAAAATCCCAAAGAAAAAAGGGATGGAAGGAAATGGCAATAGGCAATGGCTCCTGGTACAAAAATAAACTAACACAAAAAAAAAATTACGCAGTTACAAGTCGTTGGCATGGAAGGTTTTTATCTCCGGGCAAAATCGCCACATAATTAATATATGTACCTATTATTTTAAATAGATCCTACTAAATAATATTATTTTAATGGCATTGTATCGATTTTAAATATATTTACAACTTAAATTGTAAGATTCGGGTACTGCGTAGTTACGCCGGTTTTACCGGTTACTACGCAATACGGAAAACGAAAAATTCGAATACCTTAAATATTTTCACGAAGAAATGTATAAATTAAAACGATTTTTATTAAATTTATTAATTAACTAACATAAAGGTGGAGAATGAATCATACTAACCTTAAACTCCAGCACAGAAATTTCTTTCTTGAACCGTCTTTCAATCGGCGGGCCATCTTCGCTATCAGACGTTGTGATAAGAACATTTACGTAGTCCTGCGTTATAACCTGAATTGACTCCATTTGTACAGAGTTTAAAAATATTAATTAATAAATAAAATTTCTTCTCCGCAGCACAATTTATTTTTGGCAAATGTCAACAAATTGTATCTGCTGTCAACTGTCAGCTGTCAAAGTCTTTGACTTTATACCAAAGAGTATATAAAAGATACAGCTAAGATACACTTCAATGGAGTATTTCAAATATTTTTTTAACAGTGATAGAGCCCGCTTTAATATCTTCTCACGAATTGGTCCGGCTCGCCCGTTGAAATATCACGACCATACAGAAGATAGCTGTGAAGGGAAAGCAATTCTTTATCTCGTCTGATGTGTGTGCGTCTTAGGAGCCCTTACTTTAGTCTTCTAATGGGATGTGGAAGTGGATTTTCCGAATGGTAATAAAAATATTCTTTCTGTGCATGTTATTGTCCGTCGATTAAGGGCATGCAAGTTGCAATGTCTATGGTCAACGCTCGCTTCGCTATTTCAACTATTTCAGGTGGCCGCCAGCTCATTTGTCGCCTTATTAAGCTTTTAATAAGCCGTGGTAAGCCGCGACTATGGAATAACTCCTTTTTGCAGGTAATCAATACAGTAATAAAACATTGATAAAACGATATCTATAAATAAATTTATTCGCAAACTAAAAATTATATTATTCACAAGAAATTAAACACAAAAACTTGTAAAATTTAGGAGACATATGGTTCTCGCATTCGTAATTAGTTATGTAATATAGAAGATGTTTGTTAACATTAGCAAGTAGAAGCAGGTGGAGAGGGGACGGGGTCGGGGATGTGCGGCGGCGGCACGCAGGGACTCGGCGGGGGGCTCCTTGGAGGGGGAGGGCGTGGGGTGCGTGCGCGTGACCGTGTGCAGTGCGCGCGACACCGAGCGCGACACGGACATGGCGCGCCGCCGCGTCGTCGGCGCCGGCTCTTCGTAGTCTGCCGCGTTGTCTCCGTACTCGCCGGCCTGGACACGTTCCAATAACTGTCATTAGATGATCGTGAAGTAGTAGTAAAGTCGACAGACATTGATACAAACTGTGCACCTATTATATCCTATCCAGACAGTACCTTGAAGTCGGGTCGGTTGGGCTCAAATTCGTGTGCGGGGCGGAAGGGAAAGCGCGCGTCCGGCTTGGCGGAGGCGAGCATCACCACGTCCGAAGAGTAAGAGTAAAGCTCGTCCGCGGGCGAGCTGCGGTGCGGCGCCGCTGGCACTACGCCTGCACATATTTTTTACATCACACTTTTTTTTAACATATATTTAGTAAACACAGATTTTATAGAAATTTGAGCAACCTCTGCCTTGATTAAAACTTGAATACGAGAATGAGACTTTGGGGGTGGAGGCTACTGTATTTGTTTTAAATCTGAAATTAATATCATAAGTACTAGAAGGTGTGGAGTCGACGTGCGTGCTCAGGTCTGTGGTGGGCTCGGTGTTGAGTAGCCGGTGTTCGCTGCACAGCGATTCGCAGTCGCCCCTGTAATGTACGCCAAAGTTTTCAATTGTTTCGTAAATATTGAAATATTTAGTGGTCCAGGGAAGTGTTGTTACCGTCCGCAGGCGCGCAGTGTGTGGGCGCAGTGCAGGAAGGCGCGCCAGCGAGCCACGCTCATGGCGACGTGCGTGTCGCCGCAGCCGGCCGCGTGCCGCCCCTCCTGCGACACAGAGTCGCTCAGCACGCCGCACAGCTTGCCGCCGCACACCACGCCCGTGCCCCGGTCGTTCTGCACACAAACGACCACCGTATAACTGACTGTTACCACCCTCATGACAAGTGAACAAACAAACTTGGCATACACCAATCGACCTCAAAAATATAAATTACATAACTAGCTGTTGTCCGCGATTTTAACTGCGCTGAATTTAAAAAATGTTAAATAACCTATGTGTTCTTCTAGACATCTTTGGTATACATATATAACAAATTTCATCTAGATGCAGCCATTCTGGAGATATCTTCTAACAAACATCCATACATTCGCATTTATAATATTATTAAAATAGTAAGCAAGATGTACTGTATTTTATGGATTGAAAGTTAGAACTTACTGAACATAGCTCCTCACCGGAAAAACAAAACGCGCGATCGCGCACGTCCGCCCAGTGAGGGACGCGCGTGGCGCAGTGCGCCTCCGCTACGAGCGCAGCGTCCACGACGCGGAAGCGCGCGCGGTGAGCGCCTGCACCCGCCACCGCGCGCACCGCGTGGCACGCCGTTTCCTTCTCGCACTCGGTGCGCGACGTCGCCATAAGGATAGGACGCGCGCGCGCCGACGACCCGAACGGCGACTCCAGCTCCAGCACCGCCAGGTCGTCCAGCAGCGGATCTTCTCCCTTCACACATCAACAACAACAATTTGAAAGTACAGAATCGATTCGTAACATCAGAGAATGGACGGGGATTATTTAGCCGAAGAATTGTTTCGTCTCGCTCTGAACCAGGGACAAATTTACGTAGCCAACCTCCAACGTTCAAGAGGCACTGTAAGAAAAAGAAAATATTTATGGCTAGTTAAAAGAGGCACATACTCGTCTTCGATCACCAGCGAGCGCGATACGCGCGACGCGGCGGGCCGTAGAGGCGGGCGAGGCGGGGCGCGAACCGAAGCCCTCGAGGTTGTCCCCGGGCACGCGACGCGCCAGCTGCGCCGCAGCCAGCGCCCATAACTCTTGCGGCGTCTGTTCGCTGATGCGACCTTGCGTCAGATGAGCCCGCCCGCGCGCACACCTCGCCGACGTCACGCCCGTACGCAGCGACACCAAAGACGCCGCGCACCGCCACCCGTCCGCGTGCTCTACCACTATCTACACATGTAAATGCTACCTTTTCATTTACAATTACATAGGCCTATAACATTTTACTTTACATTCGAGTGAATAGGATTGTCTCAGAGGAGCTATGGGAATAAATAGCCTAAGATTTTATGCCTTTGCTGTAATTAAATACAAAAAATTCAGAGTGATCAATAATTTTAATAACGCGTACTTTGTTGAAATAGGAAAACTAAATTCAATTAATTCCTTTATATCCGAGATAAGTTACAATCCATTTGGTGGTGGGGTGAGAAAGAAAGCCCTTTCAGAAAATTATTTAGATGAATCGCCCATTAAAGGGTTCAATAGTTTGCTCCATAGCCTATTGCCTATTATAATACTTACACTTTGTTGCTTGGAGAAAACTAAAACAAACCATGAAAGGTGCAGAGTCGCTCTCTTCATCAAGGTCAGCGTCTTCGCTGGTGGTGGTGATGATTGGCTGGCAAGGTCGCGCCAACTGGCCTGTGCCTGGCGCGCACTCCTGAGCGCGCGCGCGCAACAGCAGCGCCGCGAGCAGCGCGCACACCAGCCGCGCGCTCATCCCACCTATTGCTCTATGAGTAAAGGGCCCTATCTCGGCACTTGTACTTTACACAGAGCCCGGTAGTACAAAACGATATTACACGCTCTGACAGCACCACCAAAAACATGTCATTTCTTTGACAACTTCTTTCAGAATATTTTTCATCGGAAGATTTATTTCAATAACCAGATTTATAAACCGCCATAATAAAGTGGCAACACTGAACATATTTGTACGATAATGTGAAATTTATTTTATAAGTCTAGTTTGTGTTAATAAAATTATCTTATTTTGATACTTTTTCTCATCATGGACAAACGTGGGTAGGGTTACGCAGATGCAAAGTCTAGTTCGTCGTTAGTCTTTAGATTTTTTTATTCGATTAATTTTAAAATAACTTTGTTTCACAGTGCTGTGTACTTTTGCTTATAACATATGAAAAAAAACAATGATCGTGACATTTGATGGCGAAATACGCGCATTCAACTGTCTAAAAAAGAGCGGGAAATCCGGATGCTGTCACAAAGTTCGTAATGATTTACTATGTAAAAATTACAATTACATATTTAAATATGCTATCTTATAAGAATAAATAATAATAATTTAACAGAAGTTTGTAAAGAAATAAAACCAGTTATGCAATTGAACATTTTATTTCATAAATATTGTGTTGTCGAACAGCGAAGATCAAATTATACATATTTATATTTATTTCACCTCAAGAGCTATAAAAAATACAGAAGGCGGACACACTGTTTCTATTTCTATTATTACGACGTGAGATACAGTTCTAGCAAATATTTGGATTTACGATGTTAAAACACAAAATTTACATTTTACATATGGTCTTGAGTTGAAATAAATCATAGGTAGGCCCTTTTTTTTAGCCTGTTATCTATAAAGCATTGTATTAACAATAGTCTAACTATAACCTACCTAATTTAAATCTTCGCAGCATTGATATATAACCTATAGATACAAATGACTTTTTAAAAATGTAGTCTTAGAATTAGATGTCAAACTGAGACGGAACCATTCCATCTATAGATTATCTATGCATCGCAGTATCACTACTAGATAAATATTCATCTCTAAAAGATGTACTGTTTATATTTCAAATACGTATTTTACTTCAAAAATTTATGTTTTACAAATCTACTTGGGAATTTTAGTAATTATTCGTCAATCGTATCGCATATTTTATTTAGCCAATTACCTTTGTAAGCAAATGTAAAATATCTATTTTGTCAAAGAATTTTTTTTTAAATATGTTACGATAAATGATAAAATTGTTAATTTTAACTGAATTAAAAAAAACATACATAGATTATGTACCATGTTACCGAGAACTACATCTAAGTTCAAATGCAGAAAGCGGTTTTCATAATAAAATAATTGTTCTTGTACTAATATTTCTTAATACTTTCGAAATGTGAACTTGACAAATATCACCGAAATCTAAAAGGTTAAAAATTATATAACTGTATTTTTTAAATATCATATAATTTAAGTAATGACGAAAAACAAAATGTCATTTATTCGTTTTTTCCCAATATCATATGGATAAATATTGCACTATAATTAATATTAATTAAATATATTATATGTACTAATGCATTTATTTATATTGAAGTAGGCGGGAAATACAAATTATACTTAACTAATAGTGGTTTTGAACGCGTCTATTTTTTATGTCACCGTAAAAGTGTACACTGTCAGTTTATAACCTTACTTAAAAAAATGCAATATGATGACAAAGAGAAAAAAAATTGCCGATTTTGATATCAAATTTTGAATTCATTCAGTATTTAAATTGTCGGAAACATAAGTTAGTGAGATTATAAATTAACGTCACAATTCATTACATGGTTGGCATAAAAAATACAAAGCACAGTGTTGTTCCAAGCACTAAAATAAAAAAAAAACTAGGCTAAGTACACTCGCATCCCAACAACATGCCTCGTAAAGGCAAACAATCTCAGTCAAAATATAAATACAACTTTAAAGCTTTCTAAAAACATATCAGCAAAATAAATTTACAACTAAATAACGTTTGACTGAGATGAACCCTCCATACATACACGGAACACAATATTTGTTCCCCATTGACTTCCGCTGAATACTTGAATACTTATGTTCCGCGGGATCCCTCATCCGCCGCGTCGTTCTCGTCCCGCAGCAGCTCGTACCCGCGCCGCTCCTCCGGCTGGACACGATCCTCGTCGAATACATCAAACGCCTCATTAAATATGTACCCCTCAATCTTTTCACGGGGTTCATCCTGTTCCGCATCAGGCTCGGCGTGTTCCTCCGTGTCGGGAGCATGTTCCGTTGTCTCGGGGGCGTGTTGAGGTGTGACGGGGGCGTGTGCGGTCGTGAGGTGGGCGTTGCGATTGTGCGCGTCGAGCAGCGGCTGCAGCTCGTGCGGCAGCGCGTGCAGACGCAGCATCTTGTCGAGCAGCGCGTCCGCCAGGCCGGCCGCCTCGCCGCCGCACCACGCCGCGCCCCGCACGTACAGCCACTGTACAGTACACACACTTTTCATTACATTATAAAATTGTTTCAATTCCTACTCTTAGATGAAAAAAAAGCAAAATTAGAAATACTAAATGTAGTTTCCCATTTTTTTTATAACAGGTGACTGTCAGAAATAAAGGAAAGTTTTTTCTTGTAAAATGTTTTTTTTTTTAACTTTTTTTTGGACAAAGGACTAGAATTAGGTCTCCGGCACGCAGTGTAGTTGTAATGAGTTGTCACTTGAGACGTGTGTATGTATGTAGCAGTGCGGTGTAGTGCGGTGTGACCTTGTGTTGCGGTGCGAGGTCGAGCGCGGCGTAGAGCGCGTGCGGCAGACGCGGGCGCGCGGCGTGACCCTCCGCCTCCAGACGCAGCAGCGCGCCCACCACGCCGCACCCCGCCACCGCCATCGCCGCCTCCGCGCTCAGCACGCGCCGCACACACCGGCACAGCGCCTCGCTCTCTGCATGCATCACATCACATCACATCACATCATTCTTACAACTTATCTACAAAACGACTAAATTAATTTCGCGCGGACGAAGTCGCAGGAGACAGCTAGTCATTTTTATATGATAGCTATTAATGTGTCTATCATGAAAATAAAAGCTTATTATTATTAAAATACTTTTATTTATTATAAGATGGAAAACGGAGCGCATGGACACCTGAATTCGCGGAAATGGCGAAACGATCGCTGGTAAGAGTACAGACCTTTAGGCGCCCAGTTGGAGTGTAGGGCGCGCACGAGTGCGGGCAGCAGCGCGGCGAGCGCGGCCACGCCCCGCACCGCCACCCCGCCCAGTCTGCGCAGCACGCCCGCCTGCGCCCACAGCGGCGCGCACGAACCTACTGCAAATACAACTTTCATTGCAACTTCTACTAAAACTTACCATTCTATTTTTTCAAAAACGAGTGTCTAAACAAATAAAACTGTAATTATGTAATTCCACACTGACGATAAATACAAAAGAAAATAATCTATAGATGTTAATAAAATTGGAGTGTCTGTATCTGTAAGAAAATGAATCATATTTCCCTAATTCATTCCAAAAACTAATTTTTAACATTTTTATCTGTCTGTCTGTATATTTGTTCGCTAGGCCGCATTTGTTTCGGATAATCTCCGAATCTGCTGAATCGATTTTGACAAGACTTGGACGGGTAGGTAGCTGCTGCACGTTCTGCGCTGACGAAGTTACAGAATCAAAGTGAAAGAGTGGTTGACAATATGTAATGTTGTATTTGCAGTGAACAGTTATGTCTGACCGATGTTGAGGTAGTGACTGTGGGGGCAGTACTGCGCCAGCGCGCGCGCCACCGCCGCCGAGCCCGACGCCACCGCCAGCGACGTCGCCTGCTGCTCCCAGAACCGCGCGCCCGCCGCGCTCTCCCCCTACGTACACATGCAGCAAAACTGTACAAATCTTAAAAACAATATGAGCTCGTGTGAACCTCACATGCAGTGCAAGACTGACTTATGAAGTAATCTATTGATGTGTCTGAGTATGAGGTGTGTCTATGTGTGTGAGGTGTGAGGTGAGACTCACGGTGTAGGGCTGTCCTATGAGGCTTGTGAGTACGCGTGCGCGGTGCCAGGGCGAGTAGAGCAGCGCGCGCACGGCGCCCCACTCCGCGGCTGCGGGCAGTAGCACCTCCAGCTCGTCCTCCACAAACGCATCCGCCGCCCCCGCCCCCGCACCCCGCCCCAGCTCCACCTCCTCGTACTCGCGCTGCAGCTCGTTGCACTTCTCCTCGCACTGACATAAAACATCATCCATCAAATTGTAGCCTCTCTCTGTCACACAAATTTTTCTCTCTCACGGTGTACTCACGATACTCAATGCGTTGGCAAGATCCTGTTGCTTGGCGCCGCAGACGAGGAGGTCGGCGCGGCGCAGCACGGCCGCCACCAGTGACGTCACACCCAGCAGCCCCGGCTGACCCTCAGTGGTGCCCACCTCGCACGCCACCCTGCCCACCCATGCATACATTTTACATATCATAATATAAGTTTATGTCGAAATAATTAAGTTTCTATATTTTCATTTTAATTCTTGGTAAAAATGGAAGAATTATCTCGTAAAACTTCGACCTGAGATAATATCAACTTCATCCCATAAAAGCGGTCTGGAGATACGTAACAAACATCTATTCATGTAAACATTCGCATTTATAATATGATGAGTTACCTGGCGATGTATAGCACATGGTGGTGCGGCATATCGCGCTCCTCAATGGCGGCGCGCAGGGCGTGTCTGGAGGCGCGCGTGGCCCCCGTCACCCCGCCCACCACCGCCTCCAGCCGCGCCCACTCCGCGAACGGCAGCGGCGCTGACCCCGCCAGCCGCCGCAGGATACATCTGCAGACGAAAAACAATCACTTACATCTCACAAATATCCTTTTTTATAATATATTCTCAAGGTCGACACGTACTTAGCGTCGGCGCGCATACGTCGTATCTCAGCGTCCGCGGTGGCGGAGTCCGCGCCCGTGGCTGCGGGCGCGCTGCCGGCGTGCGCGGCCAGCAGCAGGGCGCGCAGCCAGCGCAGCCGCCAGCACAGCAGCGCCGTGCGCCGCTCCCCGCAGGCCCACGCGCAGCACGCCTCCCACAGCGAGTTCACCCACGTCAGGTAACCTGCGATAAACGAAATAAAGAAATAAGAAAAAGCGAGACGTCTATGACTTATTTTGAGAACAAAATTTCAAAATTGTGTATTTCATTAGTGTGTTGTTAGGTACCGTATTCATCTGTGAAGTAGTGCGGGGGGTCCACGAAGAGCGCGAGTATGCGCTGCGCGATGTCCGAGGTGATGTAGGCGGCGTGTCGCGGCGGCAGAGCGCGCGCAGTGCTCAGCACGCCCAGCAGCTCCTCGCCGCACTCGAACTCCCCGCCCGCGCCGTACGCGCCCCGCACTGACCACCCGGACCCGCATAGCAGCGGCACCTGCACCACGACACACGATACGTATTAAACGACCACTACCACAGTTTACTCTCACTATAACTCCATACAATTTTCAAATACTGTTGACGTATCGCGGATAAAATTATATTACCTTGGCGAGCATGAGCAGGCGCACTGAAAGTCTAAACAGCTGATGAGGATCGACGATGGGCTGCAGCAGCTCGGCCACGTCGTGCGGCAACGGCGTGCGCTGCGGGTCACCCCCGTCATCCAGCGGGCACGCCTCCTCGGGGCCGGGCCCCGCCCCTTCGCCGCTCGGCCCCGCCTCCTCCTTGCCGGGCGGCAGGTACGGTCGCCAGTGGGCGGCGGCGCGGGCACGCTCCACGCGTACCCACACCGTGGGCAGCGGCAATCCGCTTTCTATAATCTGTAATGATAAAAATAATTAATGAAACTACTAGACTGAATAACATAAATACATTTCATGGAGGGGAGAGATGTGGGTTACCTTGTCCTCGATGTTGCGGAGCTTCATCTCGCGGCATCGTTCGCGTGCGAGGTCGCGCGGCGGCGGGAAGGCGGCGCGCGGGAAGTTCATGGCGGCCACCAGCTCGATCAGCTGCACCAGCTGCTCCCACAGGCCGGCCGCGCGCACCCACACGCCTGCGCACACCGATATAGCACTACATACATTGTTTCTGTTCTGTACCGAGTAAGACATGTAACAGGAGATGGTATAACTGACCGTAGGCATAGAAGATGTCCGTGTAGGCGCGGGGGAGGGCGCGCGTGTCGTGCAGCGCGGCGGAGGCGAGCGAGGTGACCGCGCCAATATCTGCCGCCGCCCCCGACGCCTGCATCAGCTGCAGCCACAGCTCCAGCCGCATATTCATATCTTGTTCTGTTGGTATAGGAAAACAGCACTTATCTTTAAATCAATCCATCACAAAGAAAGAAGTATATAAAACAAACTTACAATCATTAATCGGAAAACTGATTATTTTCTAATTTGCTGAATATTTCATAAATCCTCATATAATCTGATATAAGTAAACTAATGAATTTATTATAAATCCTAATTTCTATAATTACATACAGTCTTAAATCTATGATATAAAATAAAATATTATTATTAAAAAAAACGAATAATTCACTAAAATATGTTATTAAAAGGAGTCCCTTTAGGCAAGGAAAAATTATTTGTATAATATTAATATACCTTTAGTTAAGCACTCGCGCAGACGCTCGGCGTAGGGCTGCGGAGGCAGGGTGCGGCGCAATGCGGCGTACCAGCGCATGCGCACGCGCCGCGACTTCCTGTTCTTATGCATCGCCAGCTCCACAGCATCCATTACATCTTTCTCTCCACCATAGGTTTCCTACATTAATAGGAAAATTCATAATTACAAAAAAAAAACAATAAAGAGAATTCTACAGTTGGAAACCCACAATAATAAATGTAATCAAACAGTCTTTCTTAACAATAAAATACTACAATGTTCACAGGTCAGACATGATGTAGGATTTTCCTTAGATTAGTCTAATGAATGTAATATACAAAATCAAAACTTGATAAGGGAGAGTCCAAGGGACCATAATGTTTTTCACTTATCCAAGTTCAACTATATCCTTTTTATAAGTTGGAACTTTCAATATAATTGTAACCTCTGTGTGCTGCTGTCCCAGTTGTCTTTAGATAAATCTTTAAGTTTTTGTGATATTTACCATGAAGTCAATGTATCTCTCCCACAGTCCGGTATCAAGAGGTGCATCGTCTAGAGATTGGCGGAGCCCCATGGCACGCTCATGCACTTCGGACCTGTTATCGGTAGACTCTGGTAAGTGCTGCCGGAAATACCGACGCGGGCGGGTGCGCTGCCCTCCCTCACCACCTGTGTCGCCCAGCCGGTGCGAACTGCGTTCATACCTAACAAATAAATAAAAATCCTAATCTCATAAACGAGAGTAACAAATCTCACTGTATCTATTAAAATCTCTACTTACTGAGGTCGGCCAGGATAGTACAGGGTTGATACACGACGATTGCCATTATCCGATTTGCAATCTACGTAGTAGTTATCATTTTTCGATGGTTCCGCCTCGGTTTCTGGCGGAGTATCCATTTCTTCTTCCGTATCACTCGCCAAAAGCTCTTCTTCCAAGGCATCATCGTTTTCTAATGGCCAACGAGCTACGAAAGAACAAAATTCGATAATAGTTTGGGAGAATATGTATGAGAAAATATATATATGTATTTGTTTTGCTATGATTTGAGTCCGATTTTATTGGTAAGTTCGATATACATACCTCCGTCCCCGTCGCCCTCCTCCAAAGACTTAGCAGAATATGCAGGAAAAAGAGCCATACTGAAGAGAAATCAAGTTGCTCTTAAAATATTGTGGGAAACATAATACAAAAAACTCCGAAACAGCTGAGCCGGGGTATACAAGTTTACAATGTAGAAATGACAATGTCAAGTCAATGATAACAAAATCAATAAATTTGAATCACAGATTATAGATACTTATATACCAAGCAATCGGAATAAATAAAAAAAAATGTTTACAGATAGAAAAAATTGTTTGATTTTGATTAAAGCCAATTAAAGCTTGAATATTTTAGTTGAAGCTTATGTTATGTTTTTTATAACACTGTAAAGTATACTTCGAAAGAATAAATATGTAAAGAATCTCTCATCTTATCACAATTGTCCGATTACATTGCCATTGTTCGATTTCGATACTGACAAAAAATTGTGTGAATCACTGGCAAGTAACCCATAGACTTTGGCCTGCTCTGTGAAGTAACCACCAGTAACCACGTTTTATGACATTCCAAATAAGATATGACCTAAAGGTCTAAGTTACCAGGTCATAAAATTAAAAAAATAGTTTTATGACGTTGACAGCTTGACAGCAAGATGTTTACGAAATTGAACATGTTTACACTTTGACTCCATTTGACTTCTATTTCATAGTTCATGTTCACTTCGTTTATATAAGATAATTAGGACAAGTGATTCTTATCGTTTTTTTCTATTTGTTTTACATAACTTGTTGTGATAAACTTCTACAAACGCTGCAAGATATTTTAGTGGGATCTGTACATTTTTATTTCACATGTAAATACCGATCCTTGATAATAAAAGCGCGTTTAGTCGTATATCGAAAGCGAATTATTAGTTATATTACATTTAACCCAAGTAAAACCATGAAAGGTTACTCGAAAAGCTTTTTAATTTTACTGCGCGCCACAGCATTAAAGTCTGATGCGAAATTACCTCTAATCAGGCCCATTTTTGGCAATGAATCGAGATTTTACAGTGATGTAAGTATAAAAATATATCGGCAACATATTTAGTTGTATTAGATGCACTCAGCCATATTTGTTTTCGTCTATGAAATCGTAGGTCGCCACCGTTGCAAATAAAGCGGATTTGACCTCAGCGGCGGTGAAATCGGCAGCACCTCTAAACGATCTTCTAGGCCGGCGTCATGACTATCTACGTATATCACTTACCGAGAGGTGTAATTTAAGATGTAAGTAACAATTAGTTTGTCTTCAAAAATTTTTTGCATTTGACAGCTGAAAACTTTCCAGTATCATCCTAACAATTTATTATTCATATTAGCCAATTACAGTTAGGTTGATAAAAAAATGTTTGTCCAGGTCAGTATTGCATGCCCGCTGAGGGGGTGTCTCTAACTCCGAAACCAGATTTATTGACAAAGGAAGAGCTGTATCGACTTGTGAATGTGTTTGCTTCCCTCGGAGTGCATAAGATAAGACTCACTGGGGGTGAACCAACTCTACGATCTGATTTAGCCGAAATTATTGGTATGTGTTTCAAAATGTACAATTGGCATCAATTATAAAAAGGATTGATGTTAAACACATCAATCCCTTTTATAATAATTTTGTACTGCAATTAAATTTAACACATAATTTCTTATTAATATAATTATTTAAATCTTAAACTTAGTTGTTGAAGTGCAGCTTTTGCCAAATTTTTATTAATCATTTAAAATAATTATCAGTACAGCAAAATGATAAATAACCTTATCTATTGTTATCAAGTGTAAAATGCAATAAAAACAATGTAAATATTAAATGCTAGAGATAATAAAATTAAGAGGATTATATAACACAAATTGTATATCTATAATGTTTTACACAATATTTTAGATGAAATGCATACAACATTTGAGGCATTATCATTGATTTATGAATAAATTATTACAGAACAGTTATGCAGTGTCCCTGGTATCCGTAATGTGGCAATGACCACCAATGGATTGGTGTTGACAAGAAGGCTACCGGCATACCAACGCGCTGGCCTATCAGCAATCAATGTTTCACTTGACTCCCTCCAACCTGACAAATACGAGCGCATGGCTCGACGACCGGTTTGAAAAATTTATTACGAGCTATCGTACACTACTCTCTCAGCGCGGGATTTAAACAAAGCTTAATTAGTAGCCTATGTGGTCTTCCAGACTATGTCCTACATCATTGCCAAATTTCAGTGAGATCCAGACAGTATCTTAAGAGAAAACTTCTGACAAACATCCATCCATCCATCATCCATTAGTAAGATTTAAGTTCTAAGTCTAAGTTTCGTATATTTTAGTATATTGATACCATTATTTTTGTTTGTTAAAGTACTTACATTTAACAACTTTGAAAGTTGCATTCTGCGGTACTCCATTATGACAAGGCTTTTTCGGACATCCTGTATAATCAAATAATATTATATTTCTATGGCTTGTGTGTTCAGTGCTTCTAATATAGATATATCTAACACAGGGACTGAAGAAGGTCCTGGCAGGAATAGACCTGGCACTGCAGCTCGGCTACCGGCCTGTCAAAGTGAACACGGTGCTCATGCGAGGTTCGCTCACTTATACTGGAGTAACAATGTTGACGTCATTATAGTCAGTTATTGACCGAATGTTCTCTTGCAGGGTTCAATGATGATGAGATATGCGATTTTGTGGAGTTCACACGAGATAGAGAAGTGGAAGTTAGGTGAGAGTTATCCTTTATTTCGTACTATATGTCGACTCCATACGCGCGGGATTTAAAATTAGTAGCCTATGTGTTCCATCTATGCCGAATTTCAGCGAAATCCATAGAGCCATCCTGGAGATATTTTCAAACCATCCATCTATACAAAAAAACCGCATTTATAATATTATTAAGATTTATAATATTGGTAGGAAGTGAGTGATATATATATCATCTTCGATAGGCAGTGGTCTCTTGTGGCTCTGCCACGGTGGTGGAAATAAAAAAAAAGATATTTCAAATGTCATAGTGACCTTAGTTTGTCTATTTTGGTAGTAAAGAAATTGTGAATAATGGTTGTGGTGACATAATATCGACGTTAGGTTCATCGAGTTCATGCCGTTCTCCGGCAACCGCTGGGACGACAGTCACATGGTGCCGCACGAGGAGGCGCTGCGGGCCGTGCGCCTCGCCTTCCCGCGCCTCGCGCCCACACTGCCCCGCGCATGCGACACCGCCGCGGTAACCATACATACACATACGTACACACATTCACACGCACATAATGAACATGACAGTTATACAACTTTCTTATAAGGAAACAAGAGAGAGGGGAAGGGGGTTTGACAGAGAGGGGAATGAGAATTTTCTTTCTGTGCATCCTATCCTCCGTCGATTAAAGGTAGAAGACGCATCTGAATAGCGGTCGCTTTGTTATTTCGGTGAATTTAGGTGGCTCTTTTGCAACATTACAATATTAGAAAGTAGGTACACTTTTTGTCTCGGTTTGTGCTAGAATATGGTTTACGACAATAGTCGAATGGCAGGATTTGGAACCCTCGACCACGTAATCAAAAATCGAACCTACCCTTAATCATTAGGCTATTGCCGCTTATTGGGTCAACGTACTTTATCCCAGTGTGTGGTATTGTTGTGGTGTCATAGGTGTGGCAGGTGGAGGGGCACGCGGGCAGCGTGGGGTTCATCTCCTCCATGACGCAGCCCTTCTGCTCCTCCTGCAACCGGCTGCGACTCACCGCTGACGGCAATCTCAAGGTGCAAATAAATTATTTTATTGTAACAAATCTTATTTTCCAACAACAACGACGAAATATTTGGGTTGGTACAGTACCGATACAAACGTTGTGGGTGGGCCGCATTTTTCGCGGGCGGTAACAGGACTACGTAAGACTGCAATTCGCAGACCTTTGGCGTCCCTTTCTGTCCAGTGTCCTGGGCGATCGCCTAATCTTACTCTAACGAAGATACGAAGTATATATGTATGTGTGGGGGTGGGGGTGGGGGGGAGCAGGTGTGCCTGTTCGGTGCGGCGGAGGTGTCGCTGCGCGCGGCGCTGCGTGCTGGTGCCTCGGACGCAGAAGTTGAGACCCTCATCCGCACCGCGCTGCGCAACAAGAAGCCGCAGCATGCAGGTAACACTATAACAACATCGCTCACGCCTCTAACTCAGCGTCACTACTCTGCACAGACTACTACTGGCAGAGACCATGTACCTCCATTTGAACTATTAATACCTTTTAAAACATTACAGCTAAACTATACTATTAAGCGTCAATAGCCTAATGGTTAAGGGTACGGATTTCCGATCATGAGGCCGGGGGTTCGAATCCCGACATTGGACTATTGTCGTGAACCATATCCTAGCACAAGCATAGAGTTTAGTTGGAATGGTAAAAGAAATATTAGTAAATTTACAAAAAAATCTGCTAATATTTTAGATACAAAAAAAAACTTGACAAAACATCGCTTTTTCTAAATTTTATATTTTTTCTGGAGTAAGACACTACATGTGAAATAACAAAGAAATTTTATTAGTGTAAATGTGCTTAAAATATTTAAAATATGAATATATAGCTCGCTTTAGTCATAAAATGTTCGATGTATCGTTTGTTTGCCATCACTTTTCATTACTTGTTGCTGTTTACTCATTTGCTTTTAACTAATTCATGCCATTAATGCAAATCTAAATTAGCATGACCCCCGTGCAATGCTTAGTTCCACTGGTACCTTTCAGCCATCACACTCAGAGCCATCGTAACGGACTTTCTCACACTGGTCATGTTACACTGGACATCTGCACCGGCTTACCGCTTCTCACTAATTCGTAAGATTATTTATTTGTTTGTATTATAAATGTTCTATAATACTAGAAATATGCACTAATGTTTTGTAACAATATCCAAAAACGTAGGAATTTACAATATGACTTTCTTTGAATTGATGTACTACTAATTCTCCATTTTTAATATAACGTGTGAAAATTAATATTGTATTTGTATTATCGTCACGCTCGCCATCCCACTATAGTATCACGTAGTTTATGGACGTCACTTTGTTTACTTGTTACCTCACGGTGTCATGTCACTTTGTAAATTTAACACGGTCATATCATACGGTTCATCACCACTTGTAGCAACAGTTGTTTGTAAAAGCATAAAGACTCATCATCACATTTATTGAAAACCTAGTGTGCAAATAACTACTCAATTAACTGGGATTAATAAGTGGAAATGTTTGTTTTTGTTATTTCCCCGCGCGTGCATTCGTGATTCGTATAAGATTAGCGATAATTTCATTATCAAACAGCAGTGCCTACTCGTTGCGACACGTCCGTACGGAGCCGAACCTTGTAATGTTTTGTAGGCATGCAGAATCTCGCGCGTATGGAGAACCGTCCAATGATACTGATAGGAGGCTAGTGGGCCCGCGAGCGGCGACGGCGCTGCGCCTCTTAGATGTGGAACGTTACAGCGCGCCGCCTGCCGCGCCCACGCCCACGCCCGCGTGCGCGCCCACACGCCCTCGCCCTCGCCCGCCGCCCCGCCGCGCCCGCGCCCCTCGCCGCGCGCGCCTATTGCACCGCGCCCCCCACGCTCTCGCATCTAGACGGCGAGGGCCGCGCGCGCATGGTGGACGTGGGCGGCAAGAAGGTGACGGCGCGCGCCGCCGAGGCGGAGTGCCTGGTGCGCGTGTCGGCGCGTCTGCTGCGGCTGCTGCGCGACGCCAGTCTGCCCAAGGGCGACGCGCTGACGGTGGCGCAGGTGGCGGGCGCGCTGGCCGCCAAGCGCACAGCCGACCTCATCCCCATGTGCCACCCGCTGGCGCTCGACTACGCCCGCGTGCGCATCACGTTGCCGCGCGGCGAGTGCGCGCACGGCGGCCTGGTGCGCGTCACGTGCGCCGCCGCCGCCACCGCACGCACCGGCGTCGAGATGGAGGCGCTGACGGGCGCCGCGCTGGCCGCGCTCGCGCTCTACGACATGTGCAAGTCCGTGGACCGCCACATGATCATCACTGACCTCCGTGTCCTCACCAAGTCGGGCGGCGCCCACGACTTCGGCGGACCGCCGGCGCAGGAGTCCGCCCCCGCCCACGCAGTGCGCGCCCACGACACCTCGCCCATAAAGCCCAACGAGACGTACGCGCCCACTGACCTCATGCACTTCTAGATGATGCCGCTCAATCTCTCTTAGATTCGTGTCGTTCCAACTTTTATGGAGGTCGGCCAAATATATTTGCAAATCGATTTATTAATATTTTTGTAAGGAATTGTTAGATATTTGAGAAACAAAGACATTATTTTTACTTTTGTTAAGATTTATTAAAGTTGTGATTTTTTTTTTGCTGTAAATTTGCCATTGTTTGGCAGCTCTCGGTGCTCATATAGTTACATATTTCCAGTACTAGTTTATTATATAGTAAGGTATAACATAGAGCAAGCTTCACATTAGTACTTTGAACAGTTAAATACTCCGTCCTAGCAACTAGACAGGAATCACTGCTTAGTGTCTTGTATTGCGCTTTCATATAGTTGTTTCAACAGTTGGTCATTCCTAACCCAGTCTAGTATTAAAGCTAGTGAAATAACATTTTAAACAAATCCTTGCCATGCAAGGAAGATATGGAGACGGCATGAAAAAAAACCCCAGTCTATAGTAACAAAGTTGTGCATATTCCGTCTATTGTTTTTTTTTATAATTTTATTGTCATAGGTTGTGGTAAGCACATAATTTCAAATAATTAATGCAACTATTTAATATGTGGTTTTGGTTAAGCTTAAGACTTACAACTTTTTATAACCTAAATGTGCTTTAGTACACAGAGCCAGAATGTTCGATGTTGTATTGTAAATCACTTTATTTTTCACTGGAAGTGTCAAGTCTATGGTAAGAGAAAATATTGGAATCACCTGGACATGAGAAGACTGGAAATAAGAATCTATTTTGATAGTGATTTTTATAATATATATAAAATATGAAATGTTTATTGGATTTGAATAATTTTTAGATTTAAAAAAGTATTTTTCGTTTTCATTATAACTTTTTGGATAATATTTTGATATTTTTTTAGATTTATCAGTCATTTTGTTGTTTTTTTGTTCTGATTTTAGCTAGTTTATATTAAAGTTAAGTCTCATATTTACCTCCCAAAATTGTCTCGAATTTAATTTGTGGACCAAATCTTTAATTTAAAAATTTTTGATAAATTATTTTATACATTGAGTTGTAACATTTTGTTAATTTTTTTATAACTTTATTAACGTATTTGTTGTGACTATAAGTTCAAGTATATAAAGATACGATTAGACTACGACATAAATGTCAGTACTGTTTAGAATTATACAGATTTTTACTCAGTGGCTGACACTAATTTATCACCAGCTCACTATATGTCCCCACTGGGAGGCTCGGAGCCTACCATAAGTTAGGGGTGAATAGGCCATAGTCAACCACGCTGGCCCAGTGTGTGTTGATTTCTTACATATCTTTGAATTTATTCATAGATATGTGCAGGATCCATCATGATATTTTCCTTCACTGTAAGAATGTCGGATAAATGTACATATATGTAAATTGAAAAACACATTGGTACATGGCGGGATTCGAACACAGGACCTACAAATTACAAGTGCTTAACCCTTGAGCCACCAACGCTCTTTAATGTGAGCGTTGGTACAAACTTTTGTACCATATAGTAATAGGTAACTCAACTAAATTTGATGACCTGCAGATCAACTCACATTTCACATCTATGAACTGGCTCAGCTCAATTGGTGCCTGCATAGACTTATGATTTGCGAACTTCGAGTCACCAGGCAACTCGCGGCTCTATAGTTATAGTAGTACATGACGGTGAGCTGAAAATTTAGTTGTTGAGTCATAACTCAACGGATCAAATTTAAGTCTGAACTTATGAATTGATTCAGAGATGAATCACCATGTATAGTGTTGTAGTTTTATCGTACATTTAGTCTGGTTATGGTACTAATATATTTTTAAATTACATGCATATATTATGACCATTGGTAACGCATTCAAATAAACTTTTTTAATACATTCAGTGCTACAACTATAATGTCATAGGGCATGTCGGTGGCATTAAATGTAGTCAAACATCCATACATTCCAAATCCTATGTGCCATATAGAATATTGCAGTAAAAGAGAAATATTTCAATTTGCTATTTATTGATGATGATCATTAGACATAATATTTTTCATTCCCTTTGAAAATTTGTTTGTCCCTATGTTTTTTTTTCTAATTTTTAAGGTGTTGCAATGTGGTCATGGTATATACTTAAAATAATATATTTTTTTTATAATTGTATCATTTTTATGGGAACATAAATTTTGTATTTTGCTAATTAAAAAAAAATGTAAAATTGTTATTTTTTTTATTTCTTAACATATTTAGTAAAGTAATTTTTGGAAAAAATTATGCATGACCAAAGAAAGAAAGCATCAAAAGTGATTAATTTAATTAGTTTTGTAATTTAATTTGTTCAATACATAACAAAATTTCAAACATAATGTTTTAAATACTATTATTTTGTTTACTTCCTTAACATGATACATTTTACGACATAAACTGGGACTAGGATAAGTTTAACTCAAAAAGACAAAAAGTAAATTAAATTTACATGTTAAACTGCAGAGCAACAATTCAATAAAAGATAATATTTTAGATAGAAAATTAAATTTGAACTTATAGTGGGGGCAGAGGCTTGTTTATTAATCTGTCACATTTGAAATTGTTAAATGATTCACATAACAAAGAATTCTGTTCATTACACAAAGAAATCTGTTCTTTAAATAATATTATATACATTATATGTAGTGAAAATATATTTTTTTTATTTTAAACATAATTTCCAAAAGCAAACTACACATAAAACAACCCATTAGAAGAAAAGATTTAAATCTCTCATGATCTCGTAAGAAACAATTCTTTTAATCAGATGGGTAACTTGTATGCCTTTTGGCTACAATAAATAATGAAAGGCATTATTTAAACAGTTGATTCACAACTATATAAAAGCTATGATTAACGAGACATTTAGTGTTTTTAAAGCTATAGCGGTCATTCACTAGCAACAAGAACATTAGACTTAGTGGCTTGTTCTTCAGTGCTCTCTGGCGCTTGGTGGCCCCGATGCACTCGGATGTCGTGAGTCTCGATGTATTCATTGATTTCTTTCCCTTTACGCGCCAATTGCTCGTTCAAAGCCTCGATCGCTTGCGGCAGACGTTCTTTATTGTATTCGAGTATAGGCAACACATCGCCGACGGTTTTCTCAATAAGCACTCCACCGGCCATACGGAAACATTTTCGCGACTTATCAACCCCTTGTAAAGTCTCTATAACAATCCTGTTAAAGAAAATTGCACTTTTATTGATGAATTGTGAGGTCTTATAGGTAAGTTTGATAAGCTTCACTTACTTGTGCTCGTTCAGATCCATCTCCAATTCAGTAATTTTATTTGCTAATTGTCTTTGTTCGTTGCGTAAAGTTTGGAAGGCATTGAAAATTTCATCGGCATTTTTTCCCTTGTCTTTATTAATATTACTTTTTGCCATTTTAGTTTTATTTATATCCTACGAGACGTATAGGTTAAACTTTGAAGATTAGTTAAATCAACAATTTCAGACGCAGGGCAAACGACTGTGGGATCTTTTAACTATTTTGTGAATAAATTATTCAATTTAAAACACAGTTACAGCGAAATTAATAAAATTATAAAACAAAAACTCCACAGGTGAAAACCTTGTCAATCAGTCAAGCCAAAGAAGAAAAAGATTAGTTGTGACTTGTGATCAAAGAATATATATTTGTGATGAGAATTGGGATTTAAAGACAAAAGTAATATCCAGTGGAATTTTATAATTATTATTTTAAACAACATTTGTAGAAAGAATAGTTGTGTAAAAGTAGTATTGTGAAATCTAAACTTAATGCCTAAATCTTAGGCCCTAAGGTTAAATTGTTCTGGACCTTTTTTTAAATTGAAAAAATTAAATCTATGATTTCCATCAAACGCCAAAATCAAAGGACTTTTGGCGGGAACTCCAAATAGAGCGCGCGTAGTTTTAAATTTCTTTTCGTTTAAATATTTGATTTTATTATTTTTATCTTAAAATTAATTGTAAATAGTGTAAATTTTAAGGTTTGATCCTTTGAAATGGAGGGTAACGAGGGGGGCGGGGATAACCCGCCCACCTCATCATCTAAACGTCTTCGCGTTGAGGACCGTGGTGGTGATCCCAAGATGGACGTTGAAGTTGGTAGTGGCGGTGAGCGT
>NW_013531716.1:7100522-7101716 GCF_000836235.2 Papilio xuthus
AAGTGCAAATAGTAAAAAACCCTTGCTCATTCAATTCTTGCAACAACAAAACATTGATATATGCCTACTTAACGAAACTTGGTTCAAAGATAACAAATTTAAAATACCAGGTTACAATATTTATAATAAAAATTCAAACAATAGTCATAATGGTGTGGCAATTTTGATTAAGTCATATCTCAAGTACAATATTATTAACACTAGATTCTATGAGGACATTCAAACTGCTGCTTTATCTTTATCAACGGTAAGTGGTAATTTGACTGTTCTTTGTGTTTATTGTCCACCTACTAGTCGTCATATCAGATTAAATAGATTACATAATATAATTAATAATCTTCCAAAACCAATATTTGTAAGTGGTGACTTTAATGCTCATCATATAGCATTTGGTTGTTTATCTTCTAAGAGTCGAGGCCATAGCTTATTAAATATTATTGACGACTTAGATTTATGCATTTTAAATGATGGTAGATTTACAACAGTCAACCATCCCAGACAAAACCCTTCTGCTATTGATATTAGCTTCATCAGTGCTAGTCTTGCATCAATGTGTGAGTGGTCTGTTCATGACAATGCCATGGGAAGCTATCATTTCCCTACAATAACAGAAATAGCCTTAACTATTGATAAATATTACATTGGTTCACCAGTAGACAGATTTTTATATAAAAAGGCAAATTGGACGAAATACAACACTCTTTCCCACAAAGTTTTCAATAATTTTACCCTAAATTCAAATGACCCTATATTAACATATAATACTTTCTGCTCTAGTTTGGATACATTAAAAAATATGACAATTCCTAAACTTACAAAATCCAAAAGTTTCAAAAGGAGATTGCCAACACCCTGGTGGAATGATATTTGCGAACAAAGTGTCATTGCATCTTATAATGCTTTAAAATTATATAGAAATGTACCATCCATGGAGAATTATATTAATTATAAAAGAAAGGATGCACAGAAAAAAAGAACGATAGCAGAGCAGAAAAAAATTGGTTGGAATAATCTAACTAATACTTTCAGCAGAACAACACCCATTAGTAAGATTTGGAATTTACTAAAAATGTTTAAAGGTGTTAAAACTGGCAATAGGTCATATAGAGATGAATTTATTCCTTCATTTTTGGATAACTTAACAGATAATAGTAATTTAAGTGAAACTAGTAACTTAAATATTTACTTTAATTT
>NW_013531716.1:7106503-7108724 GCF_000836235.2 Papilio xuthus
AGTGAAAATTGACCTTAGAAAACAATGAAGTTGGAAGAACCGGGATTGTTTCGAGAATGGGAGAGTAGGGAGGTGTGTGGGGCGGATGTGGTAGGTGCTGAGGAACGGCGGCAGAGGCTGTGCGTGTTTACGGGCAAGGGTGGCGACGAGGGCACGCTGCAGCTCAGCGAAGGTGGTGCACAACTGAAATCCTGGCCGCTAAACTCCGTGCGCTTGATTGCTGATTTGCCAGTGAGTCATACAATTGAAATTTATATTATCTCCTTTAATTTTAAAATCGCTATCGAACCATTTGGGCTTTCGTTTCGTTGCCCACAAAAAAATTCAAATTTCTCTCACTGATTTCCAGGATGGCACACTAAGCATAGAGGTGGGTACAGAGACATTGACATGGCGATGCACTGACGAGAACGCACGTCGCTCGCTGGCCCGGGCGTTGAACAATGCCCCACTAGGTGAGGCGGCACTGGCAGCGCTGCTGGACGATGAGGAGGCAGAGGAGGCGGATGCGGAGCAGTGGGTGCGGCGGTTGGGCGAGCGCCTGGCGCGTCTCGACGCTCTCAACGTGGCCGGCATGCTGGCCGCCGCCACTGAAGGGGGTGGTGCAAGACTTGCTGAAAGGCTCGAGGTCTGGTGCAATATGTTTATAAACTCTTAAGTGTCACTCTTGAGTTCATTATAGACAATTTTACAACTATCATTTCTTTAACAAAAATATAATTTATCTGATGTAGGCAGGTGGGGAGGCGGGCGCGCAGCTGGGCACGCGTTTGTCCAAGTACGAGGCAGCAGCGCGTGCGGCGCGCGGGCCAGCGGCACGCACGGACGCGGCGCGCGCAGACGCCGCCTCACGCGCGCTACTGGCACACCTGCAGCAGATTTACCACTGGCTGGATGCGCCACCGCTGAAAGACCTTGATTCACTCTCCGAGGTGGGTCTTATTTGAAATTGTGCCAGTTACACCTCCAATAATGTTAAACTTGCTGGCAGAATTCGGATTTAAGCTTTTTTGACCATTGAGTAAATAAGGTATCAAAAATTATAGATATCGCTTGCGACGCCGGAGGGTCGGGCTCGGGCTCTAGAAGCGGCGGAGGCGCTCCGCACGGCCCTCCGGGGCGGGCCGGAGGGCGTCAGCGGTGCAAGCGAGGCGGCAATGCGGCGGCTGGGCGCAGTGCGGGACCGGTTGCGGCGGCTGGGCCGAGCGCGCGACCAGCTGGCGGCCGCGCTGGCCCGCCACCTCAACAACGCGCTCATTCACCTCGGCAACGCGGCGCAGGAGCCCGCGCCCGCAGCACACCGCGCGCATCACGCCGACCTGCTGCCCTACGCGCCCTTCATGCGATGGCTCAAGGACATGGACGAGAAGGCATATGATGGACTTGTTAAGGTAGCACAGTCTCATTAAAATATTTTAAACAATTGTGATTACCAAATACCTTGTAGATTTGTGTATGAACAGTAGTGTTGTGCAGGTGTACGTGGGCACGTGGGCGCGCGTGCACGAGCGCGCGGTACGTGCGGCGTGCGACAACGCGCGCAACGCGCTTGCCACCGCGCCGCCCGAGCGCGCCGATGACATTCTCGACGAGGTCAGAGCATGTTAGCACTTGAACTCATTACTTGTGTTTGAAAAAAATATACATGTTTTTATTAATCCACTAATACTCGTGTTGTACTGCTGCAGGTTCTAAACTTGGTGGAGGAGCTGTGCAATGCGGAACAAGACTTCTGCACTCAATTCTTTTATCTAGATGTTGACGTCAAGGTATATAAAAAATATTGATTTGAACACTAGCACTCATATAAATATTGTGTCATTATTACTGTTCTATATTAATGATGAGTTTGACAAGTTAAGTATAATTTGACAATGTTTGTTATCAGAGCGAGAGCAGCGACGGCGAGCGCAGCGAGAAGAGCGAGGGCGGGGAGCGCGGGGAGGTGGGGCGGCGCGGCGCGGGGGCGGGGGCGGGGGAGACGCGCCGCTTCATGGCCGAGCTGTTCCCCACGCTGGAGACAGAGCTCGTCTCTCTCGTCGGACATCTCGAGCGCAACGAGCCATAGTGAGATACTTACTGAATTCTTCTAAAATATATGACAGCCAGTCTCACTGTGTGTAACACTGGTACATGTAACTTGTGCAGCGGCGCGATGCGTGCGCTGGCGTGCGCGGGACGGCGCGTGCTGGGCGAGGGCGGTGCCGGGGGCGGAGGTGGG
>NW_013531716.1:7108853-7121782 GCF_000836235.2 Papilio xuthus
GCGGTGCGGCGTGCTGGCCTTCGTGCACGACTTGGAGGCGATGGCGGCCGTGTGCGAGGCGATATTCGCGCGCGGCGGCCGGCGCGCCGACCTCGAGCGCTGGTACCTCACGCTGGGCGGCGCCATGGTGCGCACCATACAGCGCGCTGACCATCCTCGGACACCGCGCGCCGTCGTACATATGGGTAATTTAAAATTTGTATTTGTAGATTTTCTTTGTAAGCAAAAATATTGTCACGCTTAATGTAATAGAGAACTACCATCGCCTGCACGCGGTGATATCATCTCTGCGCGCGCCGGCTCTGGACGCGCTGCGGCGCGAGTGCAAGGCGCGCTACGCGGACGCTCTACGGACATACGTGACGCAGTACTTCGGCCGCCCGCTAGACAAGCTCGCCCAGTTCTTTGAGGTCAGTGCTTCGCGATACATTGCTACAACTACTATTTATTATGTAAAATTGTCCTATAGTTGGGCGCGTGTGGTGTGTTTAGGGCGTGGCGGAGGCGGTGGCGTCTGGTGTGCGCGAGGACGAGGTGTGTTACCGCGCGGCATTCAGCAAGCACGAGCTGCGCCGTCTGCTGGCGATGTACCCCGCACACGAAGGTACGCCCCGGTCCGCTGGCTAGATGGGTCACTGTGCTGCCATCTACAATACATTGCAATGTGTGTGTGTGCAGTGCGCAAGTCCCTGCACCGGCTGTACCGCACGGTGGAGAAGCACGTGAGCGAGGAGGGTGGGCTGCTGCAGGTGGTGTGGCGCGCCATGCAGGAGGAGTTCATCGCCCAGCACGTCGCACTACAGGTACCCATATTTCGTTATCATATGGTCAAGCAAAACCACTTTAAGAAGTGTAAATTAATAATTTGTAATATTCAGGCGCGTATTGCGGCCTGCTACCCGGGCGCCGGGCTGACGCTGCCGCTCAGCACGCAGGACATCCTGGACGCATTCTCAGACATCGCAAGAGAACATTGACATGTTTAGTGCCACCGACTCAATTAAAATGGAAGGAGTATTTAAAATGTTAAATGTGAAGACTAACCCAACATGTTGATGTGTGACACAACATGTTAGGTTATTATCATTGTAAATAATGTTAATCAAAGTTATCAAAAATATTTATCAACTTATTTCTCGATTTAAGTTAAGTTTTAATGTTAATATTTTATCACGGTAAAAAAAATTATAAATATTTTTTGTTTTATTTCTTTACTAGCTTTCACCAGTGTATCATTCGGCGCCGAATAAAAAAAAACTTAATTAGTAGCTCTTCCAGACTGTGTTCTACATTTATGCCAAATTTCATAGAGATCATTTCAGTCATTCTGGAGATACCTTTAAACAAACATCCGTCCATACATTCAGATTTATAATATTAGTAAGTAAGGTAACTACCATAACTATAAAATACCAAAGGTGTAGTAAAAGGGAGTTCAATCAGGTAATAAAACAATATAAATAAACTTATAATGATTTTTAAACACTATTATTTATTTCAACTAAATGAATTTCCATACATAGATCCCAGTATAATCAAAACATTTAATCCAGAGACTTGGGGGGAGAGTAGTTCAGGTACACCAATCCAGAAGACTTAGCCTGTAAAAATAATTGAAAATCAAGTTAATTGCCTCACAAGATAACAACTTCTAGGTATAAAATAGGAGAAAAATTAATTGGAAAGAATAATATTAGAATTAGTTAAGCACACCCAACATAATGTATGAACAAGTTGAAAATGAAATGATTATCATCTCATTTGTGTTCTAACATATTGTTTTTTCAAATAATCAAATGTTTATGTACATACCACTACAACGCTGAAAGCGGCAAAGGCAATACCGAAGGCGAGCACCGAGTTGTAATGTCTCTGGCTGGCGTCATATCGTGCCTGCCAGGAGCCATTGGGCACCGGCAGCTCATCCATGCTTGGGGGCTTGAACTCACCCGCATGGTAGCGGCGCACTAAACATAGTCAAAGAATTCACCTCTCACTTAGATCAAACTTTAAAAAAAAACTGTCCCGTTAAAGACTACATTTCAACACATATATATGCTGTTAGAAATTTTTTCATTGATAGCATTGTAAGCAAGGAATGTCAGTTCAATGAAACAGTACTAACAAATACAAGACTACACTACTTTATAGAATAAGAAATAAACACAATAATACAAGGAAGAATTCAATTACTTATATAATGGCTTATGCCAATACAGTAACTAATATAAATGATTGTGTTTCTTAAGATTTAAATGATTTTAGTGAAAATATAAAATTTAATTAATCTAAATTATGAAAAATTCGTAAAAAAGATATGTTAACATATAATTCAATTGATTCATGATCATTTAACTTAGCCAAAGTATTTTATCTTGTTATTGTATGAAACACAATTTTACTCTATTGCAGATAAACAGGAACTTTTAGTATATTTAAAAAAAACAAAATTATGTTTTACACGTCATAAAGTGTAAAACATAATTTTGTTCATTAACACTACTATAAATATTTGTAATTGTATGTATTTTGGCACGACGTCTATTGCACCAAAAGATTGATAGTGATGATTAGAATTTTAGGTTAGTATTTTTGTAGTTATGTAATAACAAGTTTGATCGTTTAAGTGCTTATTGCTACGAACAAAACTAAAGATAGAATAAATATATAAAACTAATGCAAAAATAGCTTTGTTGCAGAAAAATTGTTGTAAAATAAATAAAATTAGTACATTATTGGCAAGTAGAATTTATACTTTTGCGAATTCACAATGTAAAACCTACGTTATTTACCTGTTTGCTGGAAAAGTCGAGATACTACAGGTCTTGTGATAAACATATTGAGAATAAATATAATTTTTATAAATGTATCTTGGAAAAGGATTAATTGTCGACTCGCGGAAAATCCAAAACGAATGACGAAAATGTCATATGTCAAAATGCAAAATCGATTAACTACGTACACAGACTCTCAAAACGTACGACAGATTATTAAATTTTGACTTTTCAAATTCGAATGGTATTAAATCGAAAGAAAATCGATTTCCAGACTTTCACTAAGATTATAGTCTAACCAGAAAATTGGAAATTCTCGCCAACTTCAATGTTGCTTGTGGAAATGGATTTAAAGCGGTGTACAAAAATACAAACGTTAACCTATCGTTGTTTGAATTTATATGACGCCAAAAAAACCGATCCTATGGATTAGCATTTCTACAGACACAGTAGAAACTACCGGAGTTCGATTACCAGTCAACACATTTTTTGGAACTTTTAAAGAAACGTTACTACTTTAACAATTAGCGTAAGAATGTCGTGTAACAGTATGACTTTCTTTGTAGATGTATAATATAGACCGGAGAAAATAAGATAGAGTAAGAGAAAGAAATTGATGAATTTCTCTAACATAAACACAGCTTCAATATGCCTTCAAGATTTAAAAAAAGGGGCTTGACAGACAGACGGACGGACAACAAAGTGATACAATATGGGTTCCGTTACAGAGCTCATGTACGTTACTAAGAGGAGTAGGCAGATACAACAAACATCTATTTGACATGCTTCTGGCACATCTCTCTCGCCTCTTCCACATACATATCATATATCTCTGAATTCATGCGGGTCGATGTCACGTTGTCTTTATATTGCCTTTATTGAGTTAATCGCTAATCCAGGTACAAATTATGATAAATAAATTCCAGCTTGATACCTTCACTTGTTCCTGAAAAAAAGGGTCTTGATACACGGACAACAAAGTGAACTTATAAGGGTTCCATTTTTTCCCTTTGAGGTACGGAAACTTAAAAATGACTAAAATTTAATTCAAGAAACTGATAAGACATGACGATAATAATATGAAAGGAACATGCGAAGGAACCGTATCAACACAGACGCGCGGCGTAGGTAGAGATGGAAGCCGTGCCAGCGAAATCACGAATACCAAAACCAAATACCAGTGCCCATTGACCAATGACAAGCAGTCAGTCGCGCCGAGCGCTTCATAGTGAGAGGATGTGTATTGCGTCGTTATGGTAGACGCGCACACGATCCTTTGTTTATTTTCCGTTTGTGTTTTATTGTATTAATATAATGTTTGATAACGACAATCGTAGTGATAATAAGAACGCGGCGTACAGCTAACGCAGTGTACAAATGGAGTGGTTAAAGCGGTTATTTGGGCGAGAGGTCCGCGAGGGGAGCATTCGGGACGCGCCAGAGGATGGCCTGGAGACTGCACAGGAGCGGCGCCGGCGCTGGCGCAGCGTTTACGTCATCTACTTCACCATGTTCCAGATGTCCCTCGGCTTCAGCATAGTGCTGACAGGCGTCTGGCCCTACCTTGACATGGTACATAATCACTTTCTCTAGCCTAGGTCTAATCTTTGAAATATTTCTCTCGTTGCAACGTCAATTTTAGAGTTTGAAAAGATACTTTATTTCACAACAAATAATAATTTGTCTCATTAGTTTTGTTTATTGTAATAATTGTATTTGTAATTAGTGATTAATAGTCTGTTTCGTTTTCTCTTACTTTTGGTTACTTATGCTCTTATTCCGTTATTTGATATTATTCAAATTCAGTTATTTAATTAGATTTCTAAATTGAATTATGAGCATTTTATCACCGAAAGAAATCGGACAGACTTGTATGTAAACCGGACTTGGAGAAATTACTTAATCAATTTATTAATAAAAATATCCTTGTTTATTTTTTAAAGTAATAGTAATCGATAATAAAAGTTTATATTAATTAAAGCCGGTTTTGATCTGAGATCAATGCGTTTCGTATGTAAATACAATGTAAGAGATAGTTTGTTTACAAACGCTTATCGCATTCCCGCGCCTTTCTATTTACAACCTGGCAATCAAACCGGAATGATGGATACCTACGTCATATTGTACAAAATGTTGTCGACTCTGTGTTTATCGTAAAACACAAATCATCTCTTTCATTCTCTTTGAAAAAAGTGAGACAAAAATATGTTGAAATGTAAGAGTTAGGGCAATAGATTTTCTCCGTGTCTGTGGTCTCCACGTTACAGTCCGAGAGATAAAAGCAATTGCCCTAATATTTTGCGACCCACGGGATGTGTCCCCCTGTAGTTTTGTCTTCTTTATCAGTCTGTATCCATTTTCTATAATACTTCATTCACTCACAAGTCTTCTCATAATCTTTCTCAATAGTATTGCTTTGTGCATAAAAGTATTTCCGCCTTCTCTATAAGAACCGCTAATATTGTTACAATTTACGTGTCAAGATTATATAATTTTATGAATATATTTGAACAATCGCCTATGTTTACGAAGCTTGTCAGTTCGTGCAAATAATTTTTAGGACAAACAATAATATGTGTATAGACAAAAAAGCTTATAAATAGAAAAAAGAGTTACTTGTTACGTAGCTCATGACCGCGCTTCATTCTTGTAACCTGAACTTGACACTAAGTTATATTGGATACGTCTCAAGTAACTGAATCATTGAGTTATAGCCTTATAAGCCATAGACAAGTGTTATTCAACGAAACATTTTAACAAGTTGGGATAGATCAATGGGTGGGTGGAAGAGCCGGGAATTAAAATGGCGGGAAATAAATCCAACTTGTGATTGAAAACGAAATGGCAGTAATACCACTATATTCCACTGGACAGGCTATAAGTTGTGGTATTTTGTGCCTGTTTGATTTTCGCCATATTGGCATAGTGGTGTTGAAAATTAGAACTAATATTGTAGAGATAATAAGTTGACTGTAACTTCTACTGGCATCAAGTATCTATGCCAGTTGATCCTAAATAATTGCACTAGCTCGATTTTAAGTATAATTTTATTAAAGATGGCAGGGATATAGTTACTAGGAGTGACTGGTGCCACAATAGACTCATTTATGAATGCTTAATGGATTAGTTGTTAAGCGGTAAACTATCAGAAGCACGATATTCATTTTACGACGTTTTATTGTTTTCTAGTGATAAGTAATACTTGCCGTATTTATTATTTACATTCATAGATTATGTATTGAGTGCATTAGTTTATTTAACGTGTAATTTATAATCTGACAAGCCGACGAACGTGACTCCGTCCGTACAGAGTAAAAAAAACTTGTTTGTTTTACATCCGTGCCAAATTTTAAGATAACTTGAGCCGTACCGGAAATAACTTTTAAGATACATTCATCCAAATATTCGCATTTATATTATTAGTAAGATAAGATAATAATTTATGTATATTTTTAGATATATTCTAGTTAACACTTAAGCACAACTCAAAAATAATGTTTTATTAACCTAATAAATCAACTATTAATTACATTTTTAACATATCCTTTTATTTAAGGTCGAAGAAACGCGATAAAGTATGTTATCAAAGTATGTTACGTTATTATAGTATGAGATATATATTTTGTCCCTTTCACTCGCATACAAATGCGACAGATAGAGCTATTGGTATGTGTCACGGTACAAGGAAGTCGATACGTACATGAAATTAAGTTCGAAAAAACTAAAGTATACTTCGAAGAAAGTGTTGTAATCCAAAAATGATAACGGTAAATGTTTTCAATGTATAATTAGGTTACCTATATATATAAAAATCAATTGCTGTTCGTTAGTCTCGCTAAAACTGGAAAACGGTTGAACGGATTTATCTTATCTTTGTCTGGGAATGTTCGTGGAGGTCTAGGGAAGGTTTAAAAGGTGAGAAAAATGCGAATAATTGCCGGGAACTAATTAAGGTTTCATTCCCCGCGGACGGAGTCGCTGGCGACAGCTAGTGTAAAATAAAATAATTATTTCGATGAAATTACTCAATGCAAGTACTTTTACAATCAGAAATAGATTATACAGGATGTCCGGAAAAGATGTATAACGGAAGACAACAAAGATTACTTGGTCGATAGTTTCCGAGCTTAAGAGCTAGTAGAGAATTCTTTAGTAAGTCATTAAAAGACTGATAGTGCGGACTTCAGTTTACTAGCCTTAAGATAATCTCAAAGACTGAATCATGCTGTATCTACAATCCAATAACATCACGCAAGCCATTTAGTGGACATTAAATTAGCAACCAGATCCTCGTTTTCTGTGCTTAGTATGTTATTAACTTGGGATTAAAAACAAAGTCTTTGTTTTTTGTATGTTGTAATAGTGTTAATGACCTTATACAAAAGTCATTTTTAGGGTTCCGTACCTCATAGGAAAAAAACGGAACCCTTATAGGATCACTTTTTTGTCCGTCCGTCCGTCTGTCAAGGCCCTTTTTCTCAAAAAACGCGTGAAGGTAACCAACTGGAATTTATATCAAATGTTCAGGTCTGCGGTCGCTAGGTGCTGTGAAAAAATAAAACTTCTAAGCCAACCCAATCAAAAGATACAACCGTTAATGTCGCAAATTTACGCAATTTTTTTTTTACCAAATAACAGGTTATTCTCAACTTCCTGTAATTTGTCATTGTCTACCAAATTAAAAAAAAAATACAAAAAAAATTATATGCCAGAATTACATGACGCATTATATGAGACGAAGATATAAATGAATTATTTTTTCAAAATGCGAAATAATCAGCTTTATAGTGAGAACTCAGTATGATTATCATATGTTTTAGCACATCTTACTAATGATGGGTAGATGGATGGATGAATGGATGTTTGTTTGAAGGTATCTCCGAAACTTCTCTACGTATCTCGCTAAAATTTGGTATAAATGTAGAACATAGTATGGAACACATGGGCTACTTATTAAGTATTTTTTTTAACTAAGCGCGGACGGAGTCCAGGGCTACAGCTAGTATGATATACGTTTTGCCTGCAACAGCGACAGGGTTGTATTCGCTTAGTAACAGTCTCCATAGACAAAGTGAATTCGATCTGAAGCGATTCCATAACGACGTTTGCTATCGCTATAGCGAAAGGGTATTTCGGTTGGTAGACAAAGTACCATGTCATTAGCGACCGCTTTGTCCATCGTTACGTTTGGCGAAAGTACTTTTTGTTTATATTAGGACTCATCGGATCTTAGCAACATGGTGAAATGTATTGTAACACGTTTGTTGTAAAAAAATTACGACATCTCCTTGAATAAATACAATAATGTTTATAGTTGCACAGTATCAAACATCAACACGAAGTCACGTCCATTGTCTGACGAACATGCTTGTTAACCATCAGTTTCCACTGCCGAAGCATCACTGTATATATAAAAGAAGTGTCTTGTACACACTTTTTAGAAAAAAAAATTACAAATGTAGAAATTTTCACTTATTTTTTTTTAATGTTAGTTAAATCAGCACATTTACGATATTGTCTTTGTGTCACAAGTTGCCAGAGTTCAAAGTTTCAAGTTAAACAAAGCATTGCCGATAACACTTGTGCAAATGATTCACAAAGATCTGTATATATTTGGATGACGTCACTGATAGCACAAAGATCGAAGGGCACTGGACCAATGTTGCTAAACTGGATCTATTGTTGTACACTTAGACCGATTTTCCTCCTCTAATCAACTATCCTCAAATGAAACAAAATTTGAAGCCAGTAACGGCTTTAGGTCTATTAGTACCCTGGGCGAAATATTACCATGAATCTGCCGACATGAAGGCAATTGGGCTGACATGGCCCGAGACCAAACGCGGAGCCCAAGATAGAGCGAACTGGTGGCGCACTGTGGACGCTCCCTACGGGGACATAGACTTTAGAGGGGATTAACAGGACTATGTGAGACTAAAATGCAGATTTGTAGAGCCCCTCTCTGTCAATCGTTCTGACCGTTAACAAAATCGAATACCCTAACACAGGCCCTGCTGTGATTGCGGCGATAGAAACATATCAAGAGATTGTAGATTTTCTTTCTATTATTGTAAATTGGTGTAGGAAATATTGCAAATGAAAATAACATTGAGAATGGGCATACTTTTGTTGTTCGTTTTCTTTTGAAAGTAAAAACGACAATTGTATTGCAAAACAACGGAATTGGAACGATATATATAATTGTAATAGAATAGTAAGCAAGGTCGCTCCACAATTAATGTATTCTGACATAGATAAATACATAATTACCTTGGTAAATCTATACTGTAATTACGAATATATCTTTATATATATAATTCTTCTGTGAGTGTGTATGTCACTGAATTTCTCTCAAACGACTGGACCGATTTTGATGAAATTTTTTGTGTGTGTTCAAGGGGATCTGGGAATGGTTTAGATTCACAATTTTCATCAAATATTAACTTCATATTAATTTATTCAAATTAAAGACGTGTAGACAGGACAACGTCTGTCGGGTCCGCTAGTTTATTATAAAGCTATAAAAAATTACTACGATTAAGATATACCTAAACTTAAATCACAATTTTCGCAAAAAAAAAAGTTTGATGATTGCCATTAAGTTTGATGTTCCTTTGTTTCTTTAATTTATATATGAATTGAATATATAGATATTTAGCAGTCGGCAGCGACTACGTCCCCGCGAAATTAAAAAAAAACCTCAATAAGTAGTTTATGTTTTCTTCCAGACTATGTTCTACACGTGTGCCAAATTCTATCACGATCCGTTAAGTTCCGGAGGCACCATTTAGCAAACATTCATCCATCAATCCAAACTTTCGCATTTATAATATTAGAAATATAGAAATCGGAAGAAATAGAACATACGATATTTCTCTCTTTACAAAAAAACTCTACAGACCAAGAGAGTCCAATTTTCTTTATTCTGTAGTTTTATCCACTGCAATTAATGTTCTTATGCCGTGTGTTAAATGAGTCGTAGCATGCAGCATCTCAGTTCCAACGGTTAATGATACGATGCACAGGAAACTGCGAGGTCGACCGCTCCATGCGGAGTCTTTACAGCTCTGTTGGTTCTTTTTTAATTGTCTCCGCAATCTGACTTTGTGAGACCAAAATAAAACACTACTTCTTAAACTAACCATATATCGCAAAGATACGATGTAATTAAAGTAAGTTATAAACTAGTAAGAAATTATGCTGTTAATAATAAATACATTGTAGTTGTTTTGCACTTGGACAGTCGAGTGGAAACCTTGAATAAATAATGCAATATTGTTTTGATATGGTTCTATATGAACGCTGCATTAAGAAAACACATGAATATCTTAACATGTTCCATGCTTCTACGATTTCTTGATATGAAAATAAACTCCTATATTTAGTCTACGTCCTACCCTTTGCTTATAAAGAAATGATGGAAAGAGGAAGTAAGCCGCGTTCGCTTTGCTATTTTGGTGAATTTGGGTCATCGTTTGCTCGTTTCCAACCTTATAATAAAGTCATTAGAAAACTCGGTAACACTGAATATGTTTACAGCTGCAGCCGGGCACAAACAAGGACATGCTGGGAGTGGCGGTAGGCGCGAGTCCCCTAGGCCAGCTGCTGCTATCTCCACTGCTGGGCTTGTGGGCGAATCGTGTGGGTGTACGCCCGCCGCTCGTCGCCACGCTGGGACTGTTCTCCCTAGCCTCCGCTCTTTACTCGCAGCTGCATCTGACGAGGCCCTATGCGGTGTCCTGCATGATCGCTGCCAGATTCCTTATAGGTGTCAGCTCTTGTAAGTACAACAGTGCTATAAGCTATTGTTATTTACGCACTCGATGTCGTTATTAATGCAAGTTGTAAGCAATATGGATTAATCGATTATTTGATAACTTCTAGCTTGAAGTCACCATTCTTCGTTTAATTGAATTATTTAGGTAGTAATCCAAAGTTTTAAATTGCTTCGTCTGTTGATTGCAGCTAATGTAGCGGTGGCGCGCGCCTACCTCTCAGCCGCAACCCGGGAGGAGGAGCGCACACGCGCGGTGTCTGCGGTATCGCTGGCGCAGGTGTTGGGCTTTGTGGCGGGCCCGGCGCTGCAGGCGGCCGCCGCCCCACTAGGCACTTCCATCAGTGGAGGTCTACGATTCGACATGTACAGCGCGCCCGGACTACTCAACGCCGCGCTCGGTCTCATCAACCTATTGCTGCTGATGCCTGGCTGTTTCCATGTCAGCGATATCGCGGTGCGCGAGGCCGTGCAGGCGAGAGGGGAACGATCAGGTATGTTAAAAGGACAACATTTGCTTTTCTTTTCCATCTATACCTTTTTTTTAAATCGGGTCCCAAAAAACAGGTATTTAATGTTTTATTGCTGCACGTCAGCATCCCTAGATCCCAGTGCCTACTTGAGGTTTTTAAAGATTGTAACGGGAAAATAACGTGCGAGTATATAAAAAGTCCCAGCTGGGCTATGTTCGGGAAGACCTTTACTTTATGATTAACCGTAACTTCCAGAAAAAGAAGTGCTGAAATCCCTAAAGCCGGACTACGTGAGCAGCTGGATGCTGGTGGGCGCGTTCTTCGTGCTGGTGTTCAACTTCGTGCTGCTGGAGACGCTGGCCAGCACGCTCACCATGGAGCAGTTCGGGTGGGGCAAGGCGCAGGCGCTGCAGTACCTGGGCGCGCTCATGTCCGCCGGCGCGCTGGTCGCCTGCCTCGTCTTCGCTGCGATACCGCCGCTCACTAAGCTGGTGGAGGAACGGTAAATACTTACTACTATTAAACCTTTAAAAAAAATTCAAAGTTCGTATTTCAAAAAGTTCGATTTTTTTAAAGATGTATATGATTTGCACAATTTATAATAGAATTTAAAGTTTCTTTAATTTATCGATTTTTTTTAATTTACGTTACTAATATATCTATTGATGATATAAATATTTGGTACAATCACCGATATCGTATCGAATATCTGGTGGTCGCACCTCTCTGATAACATCGTATTTCGAAGTGATAATTTCGTCAATCATATTTTTTTGACCAAAAACACATGAAAGTATAAAAAAGGCATTATTCCCACGTAAAGTCTTTTGACTAATTGATGGATAGCCAAAACACCTTTGTCATAAAGATTTTTGTCTCAGAAACCAACGATAAGTAATTTAATATTCCAATACTTGCGTTTTCAATTGGAGAAAATCGAAAAGGCATTTGCTAAGCTACCGCGTACCATCGTTCCACCATATCACCACTTTACATCAGGTCGCGGTCAAGCGGTAGTTTTTTCATTGCAAAATTATCTATTATTTGTCTTATGCTTTTATGGTGAGTATGTTTCCAGCGCGCTGATGCTGTGGGGCGGGTTCCTGCCCGTGGTGGTGGCGTCACTGCTGTGCATCCCCTGGGGTCCGGGCGCTCCGCCCCTCGCAGACCCCGGAGCCGCGGAAGCCCACGGCGGCTGTCCACAGGTACTGGATTGCAAACACTATTGCTATCTCTGTTCTTCTCTTAGAGACTGAAAGGGATGTCAGTATTGTAACGATGTTGTGTTTTTGTGTGTCAGGAGACGCAGGCGTGGTGCGCGGAGTCTCGCGCGCTGACGCTGACGCAGTTCCTGCTGGCGTACGGCTGCATGTCTGTGGGCTACCCGCTCGGCGTCACCCTCATACAGACCATATTCTCTAAGGTCCTCGGACCACGACCACAGGTAACTAACGCTTACTTAGTCAGTAAGTCAGTAGTGGCAAGTTATATATGAATGTACGTAAATCCATCCTTCAAGGTCATTTTTGTACGGGACTTCTAAGTCAAGTGAAATTTTGAAATTTTACTTTTACTTAGGCCCAAGATTGTATGAAGTATGGGCCAGGGCTGGTAACACAGCTGCTTCCCTTCTAGAATTGAAAAAAGTAAAGTAGACATTAAATAACCATATTAGTGGTAGCTTCTCTCCTGCTTCTTCCCCCCTAGAACTAGCCTAATACAGCGGCTAGCGAGGGCCGTGGTATGAAGGTGTACTATTTGTTATAGTGAGTGCATAAGTAAGATATGTATGTATGCAGGGTGTATGGATGGGCGTGCTGACGGGCGCGGGATGCCTGTCTCGCGCGCTGGGCCCCGTGTTCGTGGCGGGGGTGTACGCGCGGAGCGGACCCGCAGCTGCGTTCACCG
>NW_013531716.1:7121820-7159811 GCF_000836235.2 Papilio xuthus
CCCCCGCCTGCGTCCCGCGCCCCCCGCACACCCCGCACACCCCCCGCCACCCGCAGAGCTGCAGCCGCTCGCCAACAACACCGCACATACTGAACCTTGACTTTAATATTATCCATTTATTGATAATACTATAAGAATCGATATAATGCCCCGTTTACATTATTCCAGTACAGTGATCGAATCAAGTATTTAAATACAACTGGAAATATTATGCCAAATTGCATTCCAGTATGGGTTTATGTTATACATTTGTACAATTCTGACCTAGGTTCGAGCGCTGGACTGGAATAGTACAAACTAGGCGATACAGTTACACTTGTACTGCTATATGTTTTTGTCCCTTTCATTATTTTTGATAAAATAGAGACAACAATATGTAGCAATACAGTAACGTAGTGGAGTTCAAATGTAAATATGGTACTTTTAAGACTGACTTTTGCTCCATACAAAATTGTGCTTTGTGTATATTGTTTTAATTATTAATTAAGATTGCCAGTAATTAATATTTGTAAATATATCTCAGACTTATGTTAAATATTTTTTAAGTTAAAAAGTATTTTGACATGTACAGTGAAACAAGTACATTGATCCGGTGAGAGAAGCGATACTATGGTGGTCTTTGAGATCAAAATCGCTGTATGAAACATATCGTCATCCCGCATCTTTGAAAAAAAACACGGTGATATAAAATGATATAAAAGAAAAAAAAATACATGACCGATCAGCTCACAAAGAGGATCATATGATATTGACAGAGGGGCGCTAGTGAGCTGTCATAATTTAGTTTGAGTTATGTCCGCCGGGTGAGATATCCTCGTCGGACTATACATACCGTGGTCATCCTGAAGGCTGATAAGTCGACGTGCGGGAACAAATAATAGTAAAAAAAAAGTTTTTTGTGCCTTCATTACAGGGTTTTGGATATAGCATAATATATTTTGTTACAACTAGTTTTATTATAAATATTAAGAAATAAATTGTTTCCTAAGATGTTTTTTCTTTTATATTTGTTTGAAGGTACCTCTAGAATAGCCGCATGGATCTCGCTGAAATTTGTCATTCACGTAGAACATAGTCTTGAAGAAGACATAGGCTATTTTTTTTTAATTTCACGTGGACGGAGTCGCGGGCAACAGCTAGTATTGCAATAAAAATAACGAATATTCTACCTATTATTTTAATCAGTAAAAAGCTTACAACTAAACATTCATTCAATTAATAACATCATGCATCTATAAATAAATTAGGTAAACGTGTGTTTATATCCATTCGTTCAACTCTACAGTCTCTGACTTCGACCACACTTGTTCTTAACAGTCGGTGAAGAGTAGTTGATCATGAAGAATGCAATGCAGTGGAGGAGGTGTGCCAGCAGTGTGTCAGTGCGGCAGAGGCTCGCGGCGTGTCTCCGGCACCGCCAGCAGCGCCAGTGCTGCAGAGAGCGCGCACGCCGCGTACAGCAGCGCCTGCACCGGCTTGCTCTGCACAACATACAATATTAATAACTAGCCGTTGCCAGATACTTTTTGTGCCCAATTAAAAAAAAATAGTAATAAGTATAGCCTTCATCTTCTGAGGTTAGTGTAGCTTCTCAACAGTGAAATAATTTTTCAAATAGATGCAGTGGTTTCGGAACCTATTCAATGCAAACAAATCAAATCTTTCCCCTTCATAATCTTACTAATATTATGAATGCGAATGTTTAGATGGATGGGTCTTTGTTTGAAGGTATCTCCAGAACGGCTGCATGTATCTTAATAAAATTTGGCATAGATGTAGATCATAGCCTGGACGAAAGCATAAGCTACTATAATTATTATTTTTCTATTTCGCGTGGATAAATTTGCGGGCGACTACTACTATTAGTATAGATAAAACCATTATTTAATAATAAAACCCGTATGTTTCCTCTTCCTTCAAATGAGACGAGGTTAATACCAGTAGTGGTGTCTGCGGGGCGAGCACGGAGCCGACGCGGCCGAGCAGCGAGGCGGCAGTGAGCGCGCGCGCCCGCACTCCTGTCGGGAACAGCTCCGTGGTGAACACGTACAGAGAGTTGAACGCCGCAGTCGCCGCCAGCTTGCCCGCGAAGTACAGCCCCAGACCCGCGCCCCCGTGTGCTGACAAAACAAACATAGCTACAACATATACAGCGTCGGTGGCTCTTAAGCACTTGAATTGTAATCCACAGATCTTGTGTTCGATTCCCGCTATGTACCAATGTGTTTTTTGATTTACATTTATCCGCCGTTCTTACGATGAAAGAAAACATGAATACGAGGAAATTTAAAAATATGTGTGAAGTCAACCAACCTGCACATGGCCAGCGTGGTTGTCTATGCCCCTTAATTTAGAATAAGCTCCGAGCCCCTCAGTGGGGACGTATAGTTTAGGACTAAAGCAGTTACACCTCAATTTCGTTCTGTATGTACTTACTGACAAAGAACGGAGTGATGCAGGCGACGCCGCAGAGCAGGAAGGCGACGAGCACGGTGCGCTTGCGACCCACGCGCTCCAGGGACATCATTATCAGGAATGAGGCCACCATCTCCATTGTCATGTTCAGCGCGAAGTTCACGTACTGCACACAGATATGCACTTTACCTCCTTTTGATTGCACACAACTTATGAGATAATTAGACATGTTCCGTAGTAGATGACCTTGTCACCGGAGAGTGCGACCGAATTGATGGTGAGACCGTAGTAGACGAAGGCTGCGGCCGCCCAGCACCAGCCGCACGCCGCCAGCCGCGCCAGCAGCGGCCGGGACGTCACCAGCGCAGACCACGGCAATACCGCACGCTTCTTACCCTCTGCTTCCTCCGTATCGTTCTTTTCATTCGCAATTATGGATTTCAATATATCTTCGTTTATTGTGACCTGTAATTGTTAATAAATACACTGCAAGTCAGATGACAATCTATTGTGAAAAATACTTCTGAATTGTTATCATCAGACTTACAAATATTGCTTTGGGGGACAGCTTTTGTTAAAACATTGTTGACTGGCAATGTATTATTTTAAAGAACATTGTAATCAGTGATGTGATAAGTATCAAACAATAAGAACAGTGGTAAGCAATAAAGACCTCTATAAGATATTTCATGATTAGTGTACCTTATTCCACCGGGCGGCTTTTCTTAACACATTGGCCGCTCCCTGCGTGTGTCCTGCGGCGTGCAACCAGCGCGGGCTCTCGTCGATCAGGCGGCGGTACAACGGTAGCAGCAGCGCGGGAGCGTACGCGGCGCGCACCAACCAGCGCCAGCGCGGAACTCGCCACGCCAGCAACGCGAATACCACGCCTCCCAATCCGTAAGCCACGCCCGTCGCGCACGCAAACGGCGCGCGTAGCGACGGCCGCGCTAGCTCTACCACTGTCAACAGAATGTGCAAAGCTTCTACCACACAGACGATATGGTTATATGATATTTGTATCATCATCCCTGTTTTTTTCCTACTTTATGTGGGCTAAGTGCAAATGATTGGTCCTCCAAATCCATTCCGTGACGTCACTTAGACCGACCTTTCTTTCTTCTTCTTTGTCACCTTTCACGCAATCCATCAATTTCTTCTTAGTCCTACTCTTTAGTTTAATGAAAAGTTATGTTTAACGAATATTTTGTGAATGAACGTCGAATAAAGCAACTGGTACTGACATGAAAGTTATTAATGTCATGTGTGCTAACCGACCCACCCATAACATAAGCAGCGCTGCCGAAACCGTAGCCGAGTGCCGCCTCGAGGAACTCCAGCGCCACGTACATGTAGTAGTTGAGGGAGAAGGACTTTAGCAGCCCCAATGTGCCCGCGCATCCAGAGAACACGCAGAACGCTGTGCGCCGACCCCACCTGTTATATACAAATATTTTCTAATGAACGTAAAACTACATAAACATCGTAATTTCGCACAATAAGTTAACAACAGACTTACCGGTCAGAGACGTGTCCGGTAAGCAACAGTGCCAGTGGCAGCGCGGCGTTTCGCACCGAGCCCACCAAGGTGCGCCGCCACTCGCTGCACGCCAGACCGAACTGAGCACGCGAATAGACACAATACACAACTAATTCCGAACCTAATCTATCGTCTCAAACATAAGCACTATTGGTTAACTTAAGTCTCAATAGGCAAGTCACGTACAACACTGTTAATGGGTAAATTATTTTAATTCCTAGACTTCTATGAGATCGTAGGAAGATATTGCTAAAGTAAATTTCAATAACTAAGTAAAATCTAAAAAAAAAAACACCAGACCTAGTTACCTCTGCGTAAACAGTGTCATAGTTCTCATAGACGAAGACGTCACATTCTAGTGTCTCCCTGTGGTGGTAGTCCTCTCGGGCACAGGAGAGGCCCTCGCCCAGAGGCCGGTAGCGGCGACAGGGGTCCGACGACTGCAGCGCCGAAACTGATGCGTTGGCAAATGAAACACCAGCCCCCTCGCATTCGGGTACCAAACATCTAAGTACGATAGGAATAATGAATACGATTCAAACTTTAATTGATATGGAGGAATAATCCCGATATGGCGTCGTTAGTAAATTAAAATTATGTTCTGCGCAACGTCTAGTGGGTAATTGCGTACTCTAAAGTATCCATGAGTAAAGGAGTCCAACCAGCATTCTTTTTGTATCAGTAACGCCCAGTAAGTAAACTTTACCACGAAGATTGGCAACACTAATCGATTTACCGATAACGAGTAATTAGCATCTAGTTATTTCATGCGGAAAGCTTAGGATTTATAAATAGTTTGAAAGTTATTTAAGTATCAAATGCAGTGAAATGCAACCGGAGCTGGGCGGTGGCTAGTTTTTCCACATAATCATAGGTCATTGACCTCGTGCAAATGTCGTTTTGTACAGAAATAGTGTTGCCAAGTGCAAGTGTCTAAATTTAGATGTGTGTGAGCGGAGTATGTAACATTACGCCTCCCACCTGCATACAACCTGTAGCCGAGCCTATACTTTTCTATTTTTAGATATAATTGCACCAAAGAGTTGTTAAACATTCAAGATTTTACCCGCTGCTAACGCTCACTTTATTAATTATCAATTAAACGGAGTAATGTCTCTTAAACTTAGATGAAGACTTCTTACTCAAAAGAAATCCAGGAAGTTATTGACACAAAATAATGTCCTATACTAACTTCAACACGTAAAACGTTTAAACAATCGTGGTTATGCATTTTGTATTGCCATGTAACAAATATTAACATTTCATTGGGGACATGTCATTCCGAAAATAGTACAAATTACATTAAACATAATGAATATTCATTACTAACACGTATTTACAATAATAATGGCGCGTAAAGTCCCAGGTATAGACACGAATGCATTAACATAGATAAATACCATAGTTAATTGTCGTATTTAAATGTAATTAAGCAGAAACTAGTTGTTGAATGCAGGCGCCATCTGCCGGTCATCCTTGCCGAGGTAACCTATTGGGAACAGACTATAAATAACCGTGTTGCCATACGACCCACATTCTCTAAGTTATAAATAATTTTAAAAATTACCCAAGGATTTTAAGTCGAGTTAATGATTTTTGTTATACATATTAATTATATAATCACCAACATTTCAGCATTCTTGTCTAGATTTATTATGTAAAAAACCAAAAACAACTACAAGACTTTTCCATGTATAACCATAGATTGTGATGTTCAAAATATAAAAAATTACACCAAAAAATTCGTTTCGCAAAAAAAAGCATCGTGTTACTTGTAAAAGAAACCTGTAAACACGTTTATTATTTTTATAACATGAAGTGATCGTGTTACACGTAAGACACGGCAGTAATATATCGTGTTCTTACGACATTCACGAATCAGTGGCGACATCTGTCATATAAACCATACTCATATACCGCATCCAGATTATATCACTTCCTAGTTAAGAATAAATACCATGAAATTAGTTATTTACGGCAAATCATAATAACTGATTTGAAATATATTTACATCTTTGTTTTAACTTTTCTAAAGATCGTAATAGCAATCGTAAAACCTGATCTTTTAATTAACGCAATGGACCCATTATTAATACCCTGCAAACATTTTTTTTTATTAACAATAGGTGTCGAGGGTCATCTTTCAAAGATAGGGCATCTTATGAGGCACCGCAGATTTTGGTGCCAGCAGCGCACCCTTATGTCGGACGCCCCGGAGCGATCGCTCCACCTGACCCTATCCTAACGCTGCTACAGGTTTGTTTTCATTTTAAGATTATTTTTCATAATATTTATTAAAAACCCAATTTGGGCTCGACGGCGATTATTTTTTGGTTTTTATTGTGCTTACAAACTTTATAATATTATTTATTAATATGAGATAAATTAAAATAAGTATTGGTAATTAACCCTGTTTGAGCATGCTAAGTTACCTATAATCGTAACTTTAAGTTAATACAACTGCTTTCATACAAGGCAACTTGTTTCACATAAAATTAATGATAACTTCCCTTCAACTCTCACTGTGTTAAGAAAATTCATTATGAGTAAGCATTTAATATTTTATTACATTTATAAATTAACTCTTTCATATGAATTTTTAATTAAATACTAACTGTCGCCCGCGAACCGTCCCGGCAGAATTAAAAAAAAACTTAATTAGTAGCGTATGTGTCCTTCCAGACTATGTTCTACATCTATGCCAAATTTCAGCGAGACTCATGCAGTCATTCTGGAGATTAACTTCAAACAAACATCCATCCACGGAATCATTCATATTTATAATATTAGTAAAATGACTTCCGAGTTGCGACTCTCTAGTTGATAAAGTAAACCAAAAATTCAATTTTATATAGTGTTGGTTTCTGACATTAAAATCTGTGTTTTAAATATATCGTCATCTCTATCTTTATCTTTGACACAACAGATATATGTATCGTAGAAGAAAACAGTATAAAGTGAGAAATATCTGAAACTATACATCAATCTTATATGACTGGAAGATGTTTTGCGAATATATATATTCGATTTTCAATTTGCAGTCTGTACAATTTGCCGAAGTAACCGGTGACTACGATCTTTTAGTATCATATCGATAAAGAACACTATCAGTGGGTTATTTTGCAATTTGATATCGTGTATCTCGGTCCATCTGATGCTATGCTCTTTGGACACGACACACTGTCTGCGAGCATTCGTTCGCATTTATGTATTAATAGAACTATTACATAATGTATGTTGATTCACGTGTGATTATTTTAAGATCGACTAGCTTTGATGCACCGGTGCGTCTGACTTGTGACTATAATTTCGCGATTCGTCGGTTAAACGGCATATACACGAGCCGCGAATAAATAGTTTAAAATAACAGTGGTAGACGCCAGCAACAACATCAGTTGCAAAGATTAGTCGGCTTCTCCGGTGAAACCACGACCATATAGAAGACAGACGTTAAGTGTAATGAGTTCCTAGTTCCTTGGCCTAATTTTTGTCCTCTTGCTCTACCCAGCCTTTTGTTATAAGAAAAGGATGGGAAGAGCTAAGGAAGGTGAAGCTTTTAGTTCGATAGAGTTGCAAGATCAAATACCATTAAAGATATCAAAATATATTGTTATTTTTGGATACGTGCGTAACATCGAGATGGAGACATCAATTTCAAATCAAAAACATTTTTAATTTAAATATCTTCTTCTTTTCACATCAAGAATGAAGTCAAACGTTGGAAACAACTATTACCACAATTTTTTTCTATACCCATTGCCGACATACCCATTGTAATAAGGGCAAGGACAGCTTGTTTCGTCTCACGCGACCAAAATAAAAAAAGACATAAGTACATAATTGAGTTAAAATATAAATATACGATCGTATTGGCAATTTGAAAATTAGTTAGAGCTCAATGCTCAAATGCGAAGTATCTTTTCTTGTTAATTAATAGTATTATTGAATTCGACTTTTTTATTTGTATTTAAAAAAAAATAAAGAGTAAAAATTTTGTTATTTGTTTTATGAAAGTGTACCATGAATGTTTAATTGATAGTGTCGAATTCTTTGTGACGATAAACTGTGAAAATGTAACAACTTCAATATTAAAACCTTGTTTAATAGTCACTTATTTTATTTAGATATAAGTAACTTGACTGACATTGGGTTATAACTGATCTCCAAATACATTTCTATACAGGAAAATATTTACAAAACAAAATACAAAATCTTACCGAAAAGGCACCGAGTCTGCGACAAATACGTAATTCAACGAATACATAGCAGCAAAAATGTTAGGTAGGCAGAGAAGGGTTAGAACATATCGTTGGTACGGACCGAAAGGTCCCAATTGGAGTAAAGCACTCTCCAATGCTTCTCCACCATTCTTCGGTTGGTTCACTCCACTTGAATTTGCACATCCTGTATCTACTCTGCTTGTGTTTACTCCGCCTGAATCTACTCTGATTTGATCAACTTTAGATATATCTACTCCGTCTGTAACACTGCTTATATTTCTGACACCGCCTGTATCACCTGCGCGCGTTTCAAGCGGCACACGGCCCGCCATGTCGGGGCCAGCGCTACAACTTGGAGACGAAAGGTTTTGCTTCTTATCAGTATTGACAACTTTGAGATAAGAGAAAATTAATTTTCTTTACACGTTGCGCTTGGAAACCTCGTATTAATTTGAATTATGTGAACTGTTAAAATGTTTTTAGTTATTACAAATATTTTCAGTTTTGACTTTGTTTACATTACTATCTATCAAATTCAATAGACATTTTATTTTATCTGTGATGTTAATAAAAAACGTTCACAAACCAATCGTTATTCAAGAGTTTTTACGACAGTAAATAAAAGTATTGACGAAAGACATTTAAAAAAATAATAAACAATAATAGTATTCATACGTTTTCGTAATAAAAATGTTAACTCAAAATGTTTGGAAATATTTAAAAAATACTATCTATCCCGCCAAAATATTATCAAAGATCAAGTAATCTTTTATTTGTCTATGTAGTGTAGTTGTGTGCGTATGTTTCAGTTGTATGTATGTATGTGTGTGTTCCTGTATATCAGCATCTGCGCCGATAAGGAGTAGATAAATCAATAGCTTCTGATACCACTCTCAAAGTAATCTCTGATCTTCAGCATAGTAACATAATCCCAATGTAACATTCTAATTTATAACGAGATTAAAAACTGATTGTTACGACATCAACGTGAAGGAAGAAAGACCACGCAAATTACTTCATAGTTTTAGTTTTTTGAAGGTAGAGTTATTAAAGGTCGGTCTAAACTAATATTGTAATCACCGTATTTTTTCCCATTGGTGCCATTATATTTATGATTTTAGAAGAAGCGAGAGAAATTCTTTAATCCGCAGTGAGCTAGTCAGTCACTAAGAGAGATTCATGTACTTTTGGCTTTAACCCCACTTGAAAAATAAATGCGAATGTTCAGATTACTTTAAAATAGCCTCACAATTGTACAGGTATTTAAGCAGTGGATAACCACGGCTATACATCTCGGTTGTTCCAATGACTTTGTAACTTAATGTCGCAACTTTGCATTTATAATTCAGTAGGCGTTCAACTAGTCGGTCTATTTAGAATCGGCGATCGCTTCCAAGTGTTGCAAGTGCGTTTGTTATTAGTATCGTGATCTCATGGTGCACGCATGCGGTGCAGATTCATAGTGCGTGTGTGACTAGCGTTGGCCATTGCAAATGTCAACGACCCCTGTCAGCCGGTGGCCAGCTGTGGCCCACAGAATGTGGCCAACTAAGAATACACCTCATTATATTTTTAAAGCGTGTAGTACGCGACTGTACTAACCGGGAGCACGTGGCGGTACTCCTGCACTGCATTATGACCCGTACTGCTCAGTGTCAAGAGGTAAATTCCCGTTTATCAATGTACGGTTCAACTATCGAGTAAGCGGTTGCCTATCTCCTTTCATATAATCGTGGTGCGCGACTGTTGCGGTTGTCCATTCCCGCTCGGACATCCACGCCGGCGGGACGTTCGCGAACCATAGACAACTTTATAAACCACGTAACTTATATGAACCATAGCCAAGTTACTTGGAGTCAGCTTGGTTGGGGTAATTGAGGGGTAGTCTGTGTAGTCGGTGTTATTAGTGCAATGGAAGGCGAGTGCGTGGGTGGGTTCGGTCGCTGGCAGGTGAGATTGGCGACGCTTCTGGCGCTGCCGGTGCTGCTGACAGGACTCTACGGGACTAACTACGTCTTCTTGGCCGCCAACACACCCTATAGGTATTGCTTTGTCTTTCACTCTGCCTGAATGAACCGGTTTATATGTAAACATGTTTGTATTTAAGCATGTTTTTATTTTTTGTACATTCAGTTGTATTAAACAATAAATAAACGCAATAAAACATTACTTTAATGAATATTTTAATAACTTTTATCTACATAAATTGAGTATGTTTTATCGGATTTTGATTTATAAGCATTATTTTTTTCCAACTCTGGTTCGGTTCCTACTTTACCAATGATATTAGTAATATCGACTAAGCGATGTACAAATGTAAGGTAAAAATTGACTACTTTGACTATGACCAATTTCGTTTCTAATCATTAAAAATATTCAGGCTTTATAAAAAATTCCCACGTCAATCACTTTTACCGTAACATAGCACAACAAGAAACAAAAGTAAAGTACCTATAGTCAGTTTCTACAGACGACATAAATTTGATTATTTACGTTTACTTTTTAAAATAAGTAACACATAAGTTTTCAATACTTATACAGCAAGTTATATAAAAAGTGTAAAAGACGTAATATGTTTTTTTTTACTTCGCTGGAATTGGATTCGACCAGAATAAATTTGAAAATATTTTAAACTCGGGTTCGTTATCAAGGTCATTTCAGGATCATTTGTGGTTATATGTACTATATCGTAGTTTTATTTATTAAATCAATAGAAACATAACATTTCTGTGTGTATTAAAACATGTATTTTGTTTTTAGTAAGTTTCATAGAATTTTTTGTGTTTGCAAATTATTACAAAAATCGGTGAAATTTTGGTAGACGAGATTAAAAATGGGTAGGCTAAGTTAATTTAGTAAAATTTTTATTATTATAATTTCCAATAAATTAAAGAGTTTAAGATGATAAATATTTCTAAATATATCCATTTATATTACATACAGATCAATTGTTTTTTGATGTAATTAAAAAAAAATATCTTGGTTACAAATGTCTATGGTTCGTAAGAATATTGTTTGTATTAATTTTACAAGTAGCCAGCGCGTGTCATCAGGAAACATTAAAGTTCTCTACAGAATACAAAATCATTCGTATGTCAGTCCATATCCTCTTAATCCTAATAAATGTGTTTATTTAAATACACACACACGTCTATGAATACATATTTTTCGTGCACAGACTATCAAACGTTTTGAAATATAATTAAACTTTGTCTACTTGACATAATCAATATTATAACTGCAATAAAGCTTTTATTATCAAATAGTGTTTGCCCGCGTCTTGGTTAGCGCGGTATTAAAAAATAGCCTAAGTAACTCGTACAAACGCATTATAGCGAATAGACAAAAAAATAATGTTTTTTTCGTTATAACTAACGCATTTGCACTGAAAGATATCAAACGCCGCGTGTTATATTTAGGTATTAAAAATGTAATAAAATAAATTTTTAATATTTTTTAATGTGCAAACAATTTGTGATGCTTACAACGTTGTAAATGTTAACATTGAAATAAAACTAAATAAATTTATATAACCTACAATGTAGGTCGTTATGACATTTAAGTTTTTTTATAGACGGATTCAAAGAAAAAAAAAACAATAATCCAATTTTTTAAATATAATGGACTGGATATAGATATAATGGATGGTCAATTCAATTACTGTGTCCATGACAAGGAAGTAAGGTTTTGGCGCCAAATTTATTGGGAACGACGCGCTGGTTTCCGCGGCGTTTATCTGTGCCCGATATTTTTCACGCGACCAAAATAAAAAGAACACGCGTTCGCGATTTGCTAGCGATCGTTTCTAAAACAGTACAATGACTCACATAGTTAAGTTCAAGAATCCTGACCGATATCTAGCACGGCGGCAAATCGTGGCTGAAAGTTTTTCTCTCAAAAAAAGTAAGAGTCACAGACTATATTATTTTTAATCTGTGGTCTCCTCTATCTTAGACATTGGCATCATTTTTAAATGTAAATTCTAACAATTTGTAATTATTGATTAGTAAATCAATTTCTTTTTTAACTTTAAATTAAAAATTAAGAGGTGTGCTTCACATTCGATGTAACACTATTTCGTTTGGAGGTGCTAACAATTTTTTTGATAGCATTTTAGCACTACGGTAAGGTATAATCGGTCATTAAACACAGTACGTTGTGTCGAATTTTTATAGTACCGTAGAGTTTGATGGCCTTAGCTAACCTCTATGTTTGCTATTAATGTAGGTCACAAAGATTAGCTTGATTTAGAAAGATTTCACACCACTTATAGGATTAAAAATATCTCTTCTTTAATCTTCACGTGGAATTTATACTTATTTTTATACTTTACAATAAACATTGGAAAAATGCATAGTGGAACGCCCAGCTGCAAGTTTATTAAATTTCTAAAATAAAAGTTAACTAAAATAGTACCGGCCGAATGTATTCACCTTGGTCATGTATTCTAGAATAAAAAAAAATCATGTGTGTTAGAAAAACATAAATAAACGTATGGTGTTTGTTTACGCGCCGTTTGCATTATCTGTGGGTCACGTGACTTACGCCGGCCGGCGCGATGCGCACGTGGCGTAGGCGCGAAATAAAAATATTATTATTACGAATCTTTGCATTTAGTTTTGATTATTTTAGAATCGATAGTGTCAGAAGATGGCTCAATATGAAAATTTGTCTCTATCGACCAGAAATGTTGAATCGATTGGAGCTAATGTTTTTTTTGTTTACATTGTTAATACATCGTAAGAAATAGAAATTATAAAAACTACTGTTTGCTGAATAGAAATACTGTCGGAAACATTTGATTTTGCATACAGTAGAATTTTGAAAGCGTTGTTAAAATTAATATGCAATTTAAATAACTGTAATCTTTTTAATGCGTGTTAATTTGTTATGTTGTTGTGTCCGGTGTGAGTCAGCCATGTTTGTTATACTCCGTTGTACACGTGTTTACTCAACAATGTTATTGTTTAGTTATGTTAATTGATATCCCATAAAGCTTTTTTCCTTCGCAATTAACGCAAATTAAATTTAAATGTGCTTTAATTTATTTATTCTACTTCATTAGCTTCCTTTGATAATCGTGATATTTTTCAAAAACTGCAGTGTTACCGTGATATTTATTTATTAACTGAAAAATTAAATAGTACACGTGATATCCTATTTTAGATCCACCCTCGTCCTCGTTATGTTTCGTATTTTTTTTTGTACCGGGTGATGAATCTCTACGATTAATGTCAAAATGATTTTAAACAAATATAAGTATAGAAATATGGGATCCTCCTATTTGAACGATAACTCTTATCAATTGTTAATATTGTAATCAATAAAAAGTCAGTAACCGTATTAAATGTTGCCGAAAGTCAAAACATAAGTCCGGTCGAGAGATAAAGTGAACTTTACTGCAACTGTCTGATATTTACATAATATGCCACAAAAATCAGTGACCCAGTAATAAAGTCTAATCAGGGTTATCATGAGGCAGACCTTTTTTCTTATAAATAAATACAAACTAAAAAAAACTAATAATATTACTCGTAATTTTACCTAAATAAATAACAAATATTTTCTTTCTGTGCATCCTCTCCTCCTTCGATTAAAGGTAGGCAACGCATATGCAATTGCGTTTGCCTATGGGCAACGGTCACTTCACTATTTCAGCGATTTCTAGTGGCCGCTCGCTCGTTTGCCACCTTATGATATAAAAAAAAAATAACACACGCATGAAAAATGTTGCTCTCTTTTCAGTCAGGAAAAAGGAGTATGTGTCATTTAAACTTCAAATTGGTGTTAGAAATATCAAGTAATATGACCACAATAGCCGTGGATTAAACGATTCTTTCAAACTTTTATCTAAAAATCTCTGACAACAATAAAATATAGTAGTTTCATTTATCAGATTTCTACTGTTGCATAAATTTGGGTCGATTCATTTAACATTTTATTAAAAATATTGTCACTTGTATAAATGCAGACTTCATAATGTTTAAGAAACAAAAAGTATTGAATACAAGGACCACTTTTTTTTCCATTACACTTTATATTGTGAGTAATTTTGAACGTACTGTTTATTGATCACAAAGTTTAAAAGATTCCATATTTTTTTTACTCTATGGACGTAAATTAAAAAAAAATAGTTTGGCTTTATGACTGGAAATCCACAGCTTTGCTCTCAACGATGCCCATTGTTATTGTTGATCGAAGGCCGTATCATTTATATTGCCTCATATCGTTGACTTTTTTTTGCAAAGAATATGACAGATGATTTGTAGAATTAAAGGTCTCATGACAGACGCAACCCAATGTTAAACATTCCTTTATACCGTACCTTTAGATGAACTTGGCTCTATCATAATTAAGTCATTGAGTCTCTGTCAAAGTTTATCATTATGAATGCTTAATTGTTTTCATAATACTAATTGTATTGAACGATGAATAAACAACAGTTTTATTAAATGTTAACTGTATATTAGTTATATTCCTTCCACGACATTCATGGGTTATCAAATAGTAGCCCTAAAACATTGGACTTTGTCATCAATACTTATAAGTTTCAAATTGTTATCTTTATAAAATTACAAAAGCAGGCATATCATAGATTCAATATGTTTCGTTAGTTCTGCTCGCTTGTTCGAATCTATGGTTATGGATCAAATACAATACCGTTCAAACACTATGTATCAACTTAATACTAATGCCCAACATACTCAAGCTTGACTGCGAGATAGTGCGACTCTGGGTACGTGCACACGTCGTATATTTTCCGACGTAATATTTTTCCCAATATGTGTTACCTACTGTTATATGAAATAAATAAATAATACATTCTAGGTACTCCCGGACAAATAAATATTTAAATATTAGTCAGTATCTAGTGCAAATTTTCAATTACTATCATTCGTTTCTTTCCATCGCCCACAAACAGAGGAATGTCAAAATCAATACTGGGGGGTTAGACAAAGTGCAATCGCTCGGAAACGATTCCATAACGAAATTCAAATATACGTATAGAACTAACAGTAACTTTGGATAAGTCACGTGATTGTCGCGCCTCAGTTCCATACATTTTTGAAGTTCGCTATAGAATCGCTTTGAAGCAAATACACTGTGAGGGATCTTTGCAATAAAACTATTATTTCCTCACATTTCCAGGTTCTTTATTCATGTTCTGACACATGTTCTTATTTTTCTTAAACTCTAAAACAAACGTCACTTCTTTTTGACACATTTTTACAAAATAGGTTTTAATCTACAACACACACTTTCTCAAACCGCAATGGACGCTACGCTATTTCAATTATTTTGTAAAATTACTAAGTATAGTGGAGATATAATTTGACTATAAGGTTTTTAACCGAAAATATTTCTCCGACAAATATTGACTTAGTCTTTAATGGGATCGGTTTTGGATTAGAACAAATTATACGTTTTTTTGTGAATAATTATGAATCGTAAAGGTCCATAAGTAAACCAGGTGTTCAGTCACGTGAGAGGCGCTTGCAACTGGTTTGTGCTAAAATTAACGCAAGCGGTCATACAGCTGGGGGAGTGGCCTGTCGCTCACTTCAATTATCCCATCGTTTTTATCGCGCTGCCGACTTGGACAGAACAAGTCTTTAAATGTAAACTATGACTCATTTCTGAGACACGACATAGCAAATACAGTTGGAAATGTTTTATATACCAATTTAGTGATAAGAAATAATATTCAAAAGTAACGGTATAGTCTTAATAAAATGTTACTTCTTACTAATATTATAAATGCGAATGTTAAGATGAATCGATGGATTTTTATTTGAACGTATCTCCAGAACGGCAGAACGGATCTCGATGAAATATGGCATACATATAGAACATAGCCTTGAAGAACACATAGGCTACTTTTTATTGCAGACCGAGACTCGGGCGACAACTAGTATTATTTATAAAATTACTAAGCTAAAATAAGATACACATAGAATTATTTATATGAAGAGTCTTTGTCTTCATTTAACGTTGATAAGTTGAATTGAATTAATAGAATAGTTATTCTAGAATAAATGATAGCGCGTGTTAATCCAACAGGCAGTAGATTAAGCCGGTGCTATCCCGCTCGCTTATCTCCTAACATTCGCTAACCTACCTACACACGCGGTTAAAGGTTAAGCTAACAATTCACTATCTATCTCATCCGTTAATAATTATGCGGATTATCATATCTCAGATGGATTCTAGAACATTGGAAAAGGTAAGCAAAAGAGAATAAATATTATACCAGCTAAAGAAATTAATTTAATCATGTCAGAAAATATTTTTACATTAGAGAAATAAAGTGTAGAAAGTGAAATTAGTTGTTTAAATCAACGTTCAATCGTCGTAGTTCAATGCTACGGGTTGCTGTTAAACTTCGATAAAGTTAAAAAAAAATTAAATACTGTGAATCTAAATGGGTTTAATGTAATTCACTGTGGTTGTAAATCGTTAATTAATTAATGCCATGACACCGATTCCTAAACAGGCAAATTGGATGCTGGTACTTTATCTGTCTACATATATAAATATTAATTTTGTATATATCGTAAAGACTTAGAACATAGTGCCTTTTCGATGTACTTATGGGTATGCAGGTTATATGTTCTTAAATTAAAAACCTGTCTTGATTTGTAAATATAGGTTTTATTACTACTTGTTTTACGAACTTTTATAGCTACAATATTGTGTCGTCTATATTATCAAGCGAAAGGTCCTTTGTAAACCGGTCTTATTAATTCGTAAATGAAAGGAAATCTTAAGCATAATAAATTGGAATGATAAAGATCTTGTATAAAGATATATATTTTTAATCAATTTTACTACGTAAATCAAGTGGTTCAGAGGCAAAGCGAATAATGTTTTATTCACTTGAATGAGTCACGCATCGCCGGAGCTTCGCCGCGTGCAATTTGTTTCTTTATTTTTGTTTTTTGTCAACTCTTCTCAAATATTTTTCCGGGATAGACAATCTCTCGACCTTGAACCTCGACAAACTGTCCTTTGCCTTCTCGCTTGCAAAAACAATAAGCAAACCATAGTGCTTTCTACAAAAAATGCAATGTGATAGCCTAATATTTTTTTTATCTGTGATTAGTTGCCGCCTTTTTCCAGTTACAATGTCAATGTCGAAGGTTTTTACATGTAAACTTTTTCAATAAAATTCGATTGCAATTCTTTTTTTTATTTATTTTTTAAGTAATGGAAACCAGATTTGTTTAACACAATACTAATAGATTATTGTTTCGTTTTTTAACTTGTGTTTTATATTTTTTATGAAGAGCACTGACGCACTTGGTTATAGTGCCAAATAGAAGTTTTTATTTAAAAAGTAAAATGTCCGAATGTATTATTCGACCAGAAACACACAGGTTTTACAATATTGGCGTCACGTGAGTGTATCGTCCACGAATGTATATGTTACAAAATATTTTAAAGTAAAAGAACAGTAGGTTGAGAGAAAGTACGAGTTGTCTGTACATGTCACGTGAGGCACACACGGGACTGGAAAGTTACCATTCAGTAAACGGAGAGCGGGTGATGACGCGACGACGGGGTACAGATTCAAAGACTATTGTCAAAAATCTATGTCGACCCCGTGACCTAATGAAATGTTAGTATTTAATTTTAATCCTGAACTGATTCGTTTTGGTACACCGAATATGTAATCGTACAGTCATGTACTAGTTGAAGAATTGGTTCAGCACGAATTGTCTTCTTCCGCCGTTTAAGTAAGGAGACTCTTATTGACTTTAAATGGTTTAATTGATGTTAAATGTAGATCATTTACCTCTCATTGATACTCAGAGGTATTAACGGCAGCCCTTTAGTGGTAACGTTAGTCTATGTTTAAATTTTACAGTATTAAATAATACTTTCATGTAATTTTAACCATTGTTTCTGTTATTCCGCCTGATAATTTGTTAATTATTTTGTGATCACTACAACTTGCAGAGATATTTGTTTCAGGCGTTTTTTATAAATTATACCTGATAAAAAGCAAAAACTCGGTGTTTTTTCTACAAGGACGGACATGTACTCAAAAGTAAATATTATATCAAGATTGTTGTCCTCAGATGCCACATATCAGAATGCGAAGACAACGGTACGCTGGAGGCGGTGTCTCCCAGCAGCTGGTCTCCTGACTGGGCAAATTTCGCGCTGCCGGCTGACGACGCTTGCTCGCGCCACCCTGCGGTCTCCGATGCCTGCGACCAGGATTCTTTTGACAACACGTCCAGTGTAATGTGCGACAGCTTCGTCTATTTGGAGCACAGAAGTATAGTTGCTGAGGTACATTGGTGATTTCTTTACCAGTATTACGTTACAAATTTAAATAAAATTAATAGTCAAATAGTCGATTGTTTCTTGAATAGACCGATTCCTTGTAGGAAATTCCCTTTGATAGGATAGGAGTTCCCTTTTCCATTGTTGTTTGCTTGATGATATTTTGTCTTTCGTTCTAGTTTAACTTGGCGTGCCAGGAAGGCAAGCGCGCGCTGGTGGGCACGGTGCATAATGTTGGCATGCTGGTTTCACTGCCGATCATGGGCTACATCTCCGACAAGTAAGTCTTTACTTATGTTATCAAGACTTGTACTGAAGAATAAGGAAAATTATCAAGTTTCGAATTATGTTGTGTTTAATTGCGGGAAATCCTTTTCGAGTCCTATGGTATCCTTTTTATGTATTAATTTTCTTCTTTTCTCTGCAGGTGGGGCCGTCGGGCAGCACTAGTAGTGAGCGGCACGGGCGCAGGTCTCCTCGGTCTGTGCAAATCTTTCGCCGGTTCGTACACTGCATACATTTTGGCCGAGTTCCTGGAGACAGTGCTGGGTGCCAGCGTCTATCCTGCTGCCTTCGTACTCAGTAAGTTCAACTTCTTTTCCAACGGGTGAAGTGCCGGTTAAGCTTAACAAGATAACAATAGTGTAAAAGCTACAAATCTGTTAATAGGCCGGAATTTTCAATGAAATTCAATTTGTTCTTTACAGTGATCGAGTGGCTGGGAGTAGAACAGCGTATTTTAGCGAGTCTTCTTCTCGGTATACCGTTGTCAGCCGGTGCGGCGACCCTGGCTCTGCTGGACTACTTGACCGGCTACTGGAGGCTGTGGGCGCGAGTGGCGTATCCTCCGTCCTTCCTTCTTCTCCTGTACCCTTGGCTACTGCCGGAGAGCGTTCGATGGCTGGTCGCCAACAACAAGCTGCCCCAAGCGGCCAGGGTCATCAAGCAGGCCGCGAGGTGGAACAGGGTGGCCTTGCCCGAGGACGCCATCGACAAGATGCTCGCTACACAGACCGAGCCGGTCGTGGACAAGACCGAGGTTGAAGACGACGAAGAAGAAAGCTTATTTAGAGCTTTTATTAAGTGAGAATAATTATGATTTCAGTATCTTGATAATAAGTAATGACTTAGTCGCAACATGAGATAGTTGATGAGTGTCCGAAGCGGTATTTAAGAGGTGATGAGATGTTTTGAGTTATATGAATGATTTTTGTATAGATACGGCGAGCTGCGTCGTCGGCTGCTGACGTGCTTCGTGTGGTGGTCGTCTGCGGTGTTCGTGTTCTACGGTCTGGCTGTGCGCGCGCACGCGCTGGCGGGCAGCCCGCACGGCAACTACGCGCTGCTGGCGGCCGCCGAGCTGCCCGCGCTGCTGCTCAACACGCTGCTGCTGGACCGCGCCGGCCGCCGCCCGCTGCTCACCGCCGCCCTCCTCCTCACTGCGCTCGCCCTTATCGCCATACCGCTGCTGCCTGACTGTAAGCCCCTCCACCTTACTACCGCCCGAAACATAACTAGCCAGAACGGTACAGACGGACTAGACTGAAGCATTATTTAAAATATCGTATTGCATGTTTACAGCGGAGGGCGTGTACGGCACGGCGCTGTTCCTGGTGGGCAAGGTAGGGGCGACGATGGCGCTGAACGCGCTGTACGTGTACACGGCGGAACTGTTCCCGACGCGCGCCCGCCAGCGCCTGCTCGCCGCCTGCTCCACCTGCGGCCGCCTCGGCGCCATCCTCGCGCCTCTCACGCCGCTGCTGGTGAGCTCTCGTAAACACTACTCCTATACCAACAACATTAGGTTGTTATCACTACCTGCGTCATGTTTAGTAGTAAACTACTGGGCAGAAGCTGACTTGACTTAACGCTCCTGCGTGCAATGCACTCCTGCTTTCCTAATCAGGTCTTCCCTAAATTTTGGTTCCTGACATACCAGCGGTTGCTACATAGCAGTATAATATTTGTCAGGCTGCATACGGCACGTGGGTGCCGCCGACGCTGCTGGGCGTGCTGCCGCTGGCGAGCGCGGCGCTGACGCGACTGGTGCCGGAGACGCTCGGCCGCCGACTGCCGGACCGCTTCCGCGACCTGCAGCTGCCGCAGGACTCCATCGCGTGACTCCCCCCTCCCCGCCCCTGATCTCACTACACACGTAGCATAGACTTACCATTATACTTAGCTTATAAATTAAAATGTACGGTCATAATGAAGGTAACTGGTATACTATCAGTAGTCTCTTAGTGTAGATTTCTCTTTTAAATCTACACTAAGCAGCCTCTTTGGTGATCAAGTAACCGCTCAGTGTGCGGTAACAACAGATATTTTACCTGCGTCATGACTGCGAATATAATAATTGTAATTCCTAATAACTTAGTTTACTCAATTACCTTAACGTTGCTAAGTACAAACATAAGTTTAGTTAAAGATTTAATACTTAGTTAAGTATTCTCGAATTGTGTTTTAACCGATTTCAAAATGAGGTTATCGATTTGTCTGTATTTTTTTATATTTTAAGTAAGTTACTAAAGTTTTAAGATTTTTCATATATTCGTGAGTCTGTAATTTCACAGATTCACAGAGATTTGTTGCATTAAAACAGCAAATTCATATATTTCAAGCAAATAAAATATAACAAAGTTTGTTGATAAATATTGTTGGTGCTGATATTGTTAAGAAGACTCGTGCCTTTTTCATGGACAAAAATATTAAAAGAATCTAGTTGTATATATTAATCTCAAAGAGATTTTATATAATTTTTTTTTTAATTTATATACTTTTTCTAAACAAAGAGTTTGTATACCTCTCTAAATTGTATTATATCTAATGTAAGTTTTTAAAAGATAAACATAATAGTGAAAGACATCTTAAGGATAAAAAATATAAGCAAACATCTCGCTATTTGATAGTAATATTAAACAATAATCACAACAAATTAGTTTTAATTATTTACGAATACCTTTTCATGAAAACGAAAAGAAATTAAAAGACCATCTATACAGTTTTTTTATTTATTTTTTTAAATATTAGCAGTTTTTTTTTGTAAATTTACTAATATTTCTTTTACCATTCCAACTAAGCTCTAGGCTAATGCTAGGATATGGTTTACTAAAATAGTTGAATGTCGGGATTCGCACCCTCGACCTCGTGATCGGAAATGCGTATCCTTAAGCATTAGACTATTGACGCTTTAATAAAATGGGATTGTCTGTATGTGCCTAATGCATTTTTGTTACATGTTTTTTTGTATAAAATTTTTGTCTGTCTGTCCGGAAGTCCACCTTCGGTCATGGTAATGTCCGAAATGACTACACTGATTTTAACGGTACTTTTATGGTTAAAGGTAGCTGATATATGCCAAAGTAACATGGTCAATTTTATATTCCACGTAGACGATGTCGCGAGCAATAGCTAGTTTGTTTAACAAAACAGACATAATAACATTTTTATACAGAGATTTTGGTGTCAGAAAGCAACGATAAGAGTTTCTTTATTTTATTTAATTACATATTTGATTAACAGCGTAAGTGGGTTATGGTGAATTTTGAAGGAAACTTTTATCTCTACCTTGTGATAATAAAGTCGGAAGTAAAACGTTCTTATTAAGATGGTAATTATTGAATATAATTAATTATTATATTGGATGTCGGGTGCAGCAGTTAACACGCAAATTTTGCCCTTGAATCACCCTTTTGACTACATTATTACCAGAAGGAAGATTATGAATTGAATAAGGGTTCGTTTACATTGAGCGGGAGAGCAGTGCAGTTTAACGCAAATAAAATGAGATGCATACGATTGAAAAACTTTTTAAATTTACTTTGCGCGTCTTTTATTATCAAGAACAGGAGAAAAGAAGACGTGAAAAGTAATATTAAACCATGTTTTAATGTAAAATTTAATTCTATTTGCTATCAAAATATGCTCAGCGAGGGCAGAGACAACGGTCTATGTGAACGTACCCCAACCCTTACTTTAAAGACGTTCAAACCAATAGACTGGACACAATGGGATGGATATACATAAATACTTGGAAAAACTTCAGCCTTCATTTACTTGGGCAAAAATTAAACACTACCTTATTAAAGCAATAGTCCAATAGAGACTCAAGCAATTAGACTGTACTTGACCTGACATTATGTACATTGACGCGTTAGACGTGATGGTTAGAAGGCTTTCTAAAGCTGTAGGTGCCCTGAGGGAGGCGCGCGCAGTCTATCACTAAACGCCGCACGCGCAGCAACTACAGTAGTCCGCCATTACTAATGCTGCGAAAACTTAACACGTAAACTACGATAAATATATTAAGGTATGAAAATATAGTTTCAAAGTGATTTGTATTAGAAGCCGATATGTCTAGTGAAAAGGCTAAGGATTTAAGGCCAGTGGAAGCGGACTATATTCTTTGCCAGTTGGGCCAGGCAGGTCGTTTCCACCTGCAGGTGTATGTGATGGTCGCGCTGGCTGCCTTCCAGGTTGGATTACTGCATACCACCTATATCTTTCTAGCCGCAGATGTACCTTATCGGTAAGTTTGTTTGAATGAGTAAGGTTTTACTAAATTAAAAATAATAGGATGCATTCTTCATCAGCATGCTTAGGTGAAGAATACGAATCGAATACCTCAATCTTCAAAATAATGTAGCCGTTTATGTTATACATAATTGAACAGATATGTACATGTAAAAAAATAGAAACAAAATGATCAGTTTTAGGCACGTCTGGTGTCAAGTTGAAATGTTTTTTAAAAACCTAAGGCATAGCTTTGATGAAATAGAATTTTTTAATCATTTCATCAAAGCTAATATTAAGTTTTTGTCAGTATTTTCCTGTTACTGCCTTAGCTAAAAAAGCATATTCTATGTATGAAGATATACATATATTGATTGAGGAAAACTAACGTATGCAAGTTTTATCCAGTTCGTTTGTGCGTTCATTCTAAATTCGTTGCAACAGTGATACGACTGCCTGGAATGTGTTGTGAAAGATCGTAATATAATGAGCGCTTAGACTTCCTTTGGTAGAAGGAAACAGGATATTTAATAAAGTGTACAAGAAAACTCTACATCAATTGTTTGATCACAACTAGAGACGTTTAAAAAGTCTGAGTCATCTAAAAGACTGAACACATCTTACTAATATTATAAATTCGAATGTTTGGATGTTTGTTTGAAGCTATATGGACGGCGGTTACGGATCTCGATGAAGTTAGGCATACATATAGAACATAGTCGAAAAGAACACATAGGCTACTAATTAAGATTTTTTTTAATTCCGCGCGGATTGAGTCGCGGGCGACAGTAATTAATGCGTGAAGCGAAGACTATTATATACCTTCTTTTTAATAAAATAGTTGGATTTCGAGCAATAGGCGACCGCTCGTAGTAGTGCCGTGTGTAATTAACCTATGCAGTTATCCTGTTCAAACTTTCACTTAATTGAATTTATGTTTTGCAATTTGCAAGTCTCGCTGGAGGAACGAGCTTTTGTTATGACAGAGTCTATCACGAATATTTGCGTGTCAGTTGCATGAACGTATTCGTAACGTCATTGATAAAATTTGTGTACTCGTGCTACAGCACTGAAAATATGCGCTGCGCTACCGTTTTGTCTGTTACTGTTACGTAAATACGTAAATTAAATAATTTCATATTATTTAAGTATTTAAAATACATATAAAGAAATCACAAAAAGTGTCTTTCTGTCGTACTCAGAGTAATTAGTTGGTCCCCTTAGTATGAGGCAAGAGACTAATTAACGACTTTGCGACAGTTAGACTGTTTTTATAATTTTCTAAATGTCTTATTTTTAAGAGTGAAATGCCAGAAGAGAGGGAAGAAAATGGGTTTGCTGTAGTGCCATAGAGAGGCGTAGGATACAATTATTAGTTTTTATTTGTTTATATAGGTTACTAGTTATTTTGTCGGTATACTGACCTTTATTTAACTTTGGACACACCTCTATTGGTATCAGGTCAAGAACGAAAGTAATGAGTTTTTATCAATTTATGTGTCAGTATTTCAATTGTTCAATACGACCTTAGGGTTGCTGGAGAAAGGTCAATTGTTATAAATGTACACGATATTTAATCATCGATATATTTAAGAATTTAAATTATATAATTAAAATACTATTATTATGTACAAATTACATTGCAGCAGATTTGTAAAACCTGTTAATGTACTGTGAGGAAGACAATCCGAAAATGTGGCAGTGTCCCAACACTAGCCTTACTAAAATGTCGATGTTTGTGTCCCCTCACTATTCATTCTGACACTGGACATTGTAACGAAAGCATGTCATTCGCGCTAAAGGATTCTAATTAATAATGTCTAAAAGTACTAAGCATCCTAAGAATATATCTAAACTTTAGGAATAGAAAGGAGGATAATCATGCAAATATTAATTTTTATATATATAGAGTTAAGACGAAGTTTGGCTGTTGTAACTGTATTAGACAGAAGGTTAGGTTTACACGTTCATGGTATAATGATCAACTTGGCCATTGTCAGCGCGTTGTCGTTTAAAATGTCGTTTGAAGAGTTTTTTTGTTTTATATTTATTTGTGTAACCGAATGCAATAACAAATATGATGTAATAAGAACTGTTTTTGTCATAAAACGTCACAAGAGTCAGTTGATCTGTTCAACGTTAACTTATTATTAGATTCCCTATTAGAAAACGTAACATCAAAAACCGGACCGGTTAAAATAAATCCTAAAAGACAATTCTATCAGTCATATAAATCAGAAGAAGAAGTATCAAGGCGGTGTTTGATTATTTCTGTCAGACAAGAAACTATAGCTGACAAGATGACTTAGTTTCAATTGCCCACAAAGCCAGATAAATGTGTCGTACTCAGTTGTAAGCTTGTGTTGTTTCGTAATACAATTTGCAATAGAGTTGAGTCATCAAGAGATGTTACTAGACATGGTAATGACAGTGCTCTTGGCATTTAGACGTCTGTGAAAGGGATGCGGGATAATTGTGGCAATTGCATGTCTTGATTGTAGATAATTGAGGAGATGCACAACACTGCAGTGTGGTAAATGTTTAATCGAATAAGTGGGCGTGATAATGCTTAAAACATGTGTAGGTGGTATTAGATAAGTAATTCTAGAGATGTTTTTAAGGTGAATATACAATAAGCATTTTTTTCAAAAATTTCTATGTTATGTAACGTTTTTACGAATGGTTTATGAAAGCGTGATACTAGAAAATATCCTAGAGCTGCTCGTTGTGCTGATACAAGTGCATAACACAAACGTTAAAAATGTTTTTTTTATAGCTTCAAACCCCAACTCTAAATCAATTGAGGCATGTTTAAACCATGTTGATTTAATTTCTGTTGATTTCTAATTAAGTTATGGTATTTGTTTCACTTTGAAACTTAATAGGTTTCATTATTTATTTAGACCGTTCTCTCACGTAGGTTTGCGTAAGGCAATCATTCTTTAATCAACATTCTGAACTATCTAAAATCCAATTCAGTGTGTGGCAACACGGTCATTTTTACTTGTATATGACAGTAAAATAAGACTAACTGGAACTGAATAGAATTCACTTTGTTTATTTATTTTGTAGGTAAGTATTTCATTGCACGGGCTTTTTTAAAAAAAACGCATTAAAGTTTATGCTCCGTGAACTGTCTAATCAGTAAATTTGCTATTAATTTATTAAAGGTGTTTATTTTACTAACGTGTCAAGGGAATTTTAATTTATTTTGAGATTAATATCGCTATATGTTTATAATTAATATTAACTATATTTTTACTGTATATAAAAAGATCAATTTCATATAACGTTGGTCAACTGGCATATTTTTTGCCTAATAATAATCAAGAAATTTTTCGAAATCGACTTTGAATGTGTAATTCAATTTATGTATTGTTACAATAAAATATATATAAAGAAAACCGCCTAAAATATGTATATTTGCATCACTAAAGATTGAAATCAGACTGGACCCTGTACAATGATAATTTACGTGGCATCTCTCGCTGTCTGCGGAAAACATTGGACAAGATGTGTCAATGTCGACGCGAAAACATTAAGAAGGTCAAACTATTATCCTTTTGTGTGAATATTGATTGTGTCTTCATTTCCGGTTTGTATTTAATATTTCTTGCGCATTTAATATATTGTAAATATTTAAAAGCTGGCTAATCTTTTAAAGTCTATTTCCGTAATAACGATTTGAATTTAATTAGCATTTCCGTTTCATACGAAAGAAAAACAAGTTATAATGCACATATGTAAATGTAGAGCAAAACTAGCTTCACAATAGTATCAAAATAAAATATCAAATTTGTCTTAATATGGATTTCCACTGCACTGATACTTTTATTGAAGCATAATGTCTCAATTTTGTCAAAATAAATGTGACTGTAGTCGAATCCTACAGTTAAATATGTACTATTTGTCGCCTGCGACTCCGTCCGCGCAGAATTAGAAAAAAACATATAGTAGTAGTAGGCCATGTATTCTTCCAGAGTATGTTCTATATGTATCCTAAATGTCATTGAGTTCCGTTTAGCTGTTCTGGAGATAACTTCAAACAAACATCCATCCATCTAAACATTCGCATTTATAATATTAGTAAGATTAACAAATAGGTATTAAATCCTTTTCATTGACCTGTAAACTAAACAACTTAATCGTAATAAGAGAAACTGAATAAATCATAAACAGGCCCTTTTGTTTTTTTAAAAAGAAATTTCCTAATGAGTTTAGCGACGCAAAGTGTGGCAGTTACTAACTTTCTTCTTTCTTTTTCGTAATGAATGTCGCGGTAGCTTCGTTTGAGATCAGTTGCGCTCGCGCATTCCGACTTCCTGCACGTTGCGCAGCCTTTTCTTAAGTATACTAATTATTGCCTTTTAATAAATCGATAAATACAGTGAATTTAAAGTATTTCGTTTTACAACACGAACTGTGCGTTTTATAATTAAACATTGTTTTTTTTATTGTAGTCGTTTTACATTCTATTTATTACCAGTATTTTACTTGCTTAAAAACATTTTAATCGATTTTTATTGACCATAAAAACAATTCTGTTTGCAAATAACCACGAAGTTATTTTGTGTTTAACTATCAAATATTAAAAAAAAACATTTCGGGTTAAGTGATGCTCAGTGTGTCACTGGTGTGCCATGTGTGAGAAGCCTCAGGTTGCCATGGATACAGACCGACTGATGCACGAGCTGGGCCAGTTCCGCAAGTTTCATCTCCTCAACTACTTCCTCCTGGCGCTGCCCGCCTTTGCCGCTGCTCATTATGCTATTAACTTCGTCTTTCTTGCCGCTGATGTTCCTTACAGGTACATAAAGATGTTAAGCTCTTTAATAGCATATAATATTAATCACAAAAAAGTGTTTGATATATTATGAACGTCGTTTTCTGTATATTAAATATTTTAATTTTATTATTATCATTAACCTTTTAATACTGCTCATATAAATTTATTCAAATGACCACAATATATTCAAACCATAGCAAATGACATGGACGTCTACCGTATTCAGATGTACATCTACACTTAGTTAAGTAATACGTTTAGCGTACGACGGGAACTATCATGATCAGTTACGGACATCCTCATTGACTACGCTTACGACAAACTTCAAGAAACTTGACACAAATACATAATATTGTAGGCAGATGTAAGCACAAAGCATAAATGTATTTTGAATGAGGAGAGTGGTACACCGCGCTAAATGGAATTCCGCAGTTGTTGCCTCACACATTGGGTTATATGGGAGTGTATTTTGTTGTTTTTTGTATCGTAAAAGTCGATAATCTTTGTAACCGTTATTGTTTTATTTACAAAGTAAAGTAGCGTTCAGATAGGATTTACAGTTTTGGTCGATATAACCAGTATGTCGTGGTGGTTGATGTAGAAAATTTCCATCATATTCATCAGCTCACTATACGTCCCCACTGAGCGACTCGAAGCCTACCCTAAGTTAGGAATGACGGCTATCAACCACAATGGCCAAGTGCGGGTTGACTTCTCACACATTCTTCACAGAAAAGTGCAGGTTACATCACGATGTTCACCTTCACCGTAGAAAATGAGGAGCTAATTAATGATAGAATTGCAAATTTTAATTGACTAGACCTTTCATTTTAGAGGACGATACGATTTGCAAGCGATATATCGACGATAAATCTGCCAAATGACCACGTAGATAATATTCGACTTGTATGTATTACAAATGCATATTATGTTTCACATTCCGCAATCATTTCAAGGCAGAGCCAATTTATAAACAAAAAACACCTTTCGCTCTCCATTCTAATAAAATATTTTGGTTATTCTATGACGTGTTATTAAGACGAAGAGAAGTGGATTGTTGTCACGTGGCGGCCATTTTAGGGGTCGGAGTTTATTTGCTTATAACCTCTTGAGGCAATTTTGCCTAGAGCTTTAGACCTAGATATTGAGAATAATCTTTGTAATAGTAACATTGTTGGCAATCAAAAGGATAAATAATAACTAAAGTAAAATTGTTCGAAAAAAATGTTAATACCATGACAGTTAGAAATCGATTTTCGAACAGAAAATATAAGCCACTTTCTTTTGCCATTTTAAATGTTATTTAGATTATTTAGGTGTTGAATTTGTTATTTAATATGTCTATTAATAACGTAATAGTGACATCTAGTGCCGCCTCTTTATCTCCGTGCGTCGAACCTTTTGTGGGAGAGGCGTCAACATAGTGTGCTCTTAGGAGAGAGTTCTACAAACAGTTCTAATGTTAAAGTTCGCATGCATTCAACCATCAGAATCCAATTATTTATTTTCTGTATTAAATATTATACAATGACGTGAATTTGAATTATAAAGTAATTTAATTCTAACTGATTCACCATGGGTTTCTGAGATTAAAATCTCCGTTTAAAACATAGCGTTATCTCTGTTTTGTCAACGACAATGACAAAGATAATATGTTTTAAATGATGATTTTGGTATCGGAAATTCACGTTTACTCTACTAAAAATCTCATTCAATCGATTCGTTTAAAGCTACGTGTGAAAAATGTTTGGGAAAATCAAAATATATGATTGTGTTTTGTTTATGGGATGTAAATAATTGATGCAAAATAACAATCTCATGACCACGGATTTGTGATAGTCAAAGTACGTACTTAAGTAAGAACGGAAAATGTATGTAACAAAACCATTCAAGATATGGTAAACTATTGTTGGAGTCACAGCTGGAGAATACTTTTTAAATAAAACATAGTATTCTTTAAATCATTAATTCTTTTGGAATTGTAAACAACATTTTTAAAAACACCGCTCTCACATCGTCCTCACGATTACGCGAATGTCAAAAAACATGGCCGTCATTCAGACGAGTAATTACAATACTTTTAATTTATTATAACGAACTACTGTCAGATTATTAACATGATAAGTCGAATATTTATTTTTTAATTTGAGAATCAATTATTTAAATAATCTGTTGGATCGTAATACAAATGATTAATGTTGTTATTTTAAATAAACAAAAGTGTTATTGACTTTTAGCATAGACTAAATAACCTTTTAGGTTATGGAATAATAGAATATATAAAATGGCTAACAGCTGTTTAATTTTAATCTGTGGTACAACTATTAAAACTAGTAAATATAAATATAAGTATAACAAACACAAAATACTAAAAAGGCAGGAAGCTATTACTTATATTAATTTGTGACATCATTGTGAATTTATAACTTTACTTCATTGAATAATATTATCTTAATGAAATGATAAATGTCTTGTGTTCGCCGGACATAATACATTATTGTAGACAGTTGTGTTCTTATGACATTTGACATGAACCCTAGCCCACTTCTTCAACAGAAGCTTTTAAGAAAAATATGTTATTTATTTTTTATAAATGTCTTTGTATCAATTAAATATCTTAATAGGTAACCTTATTTCTGTAATCTTAAATAGTTTTGTTGTTCTGAGAAAGTTAATTGTAAATAATTATTACTAATGAAGTCTTTTTTATATCTTGTAAATGTGGCCAAACAGACCAACATTAAGACCAAATGTCGAAACAGTTTTGCATATCTAAAGTAATATTAAATCAATATTTTTAATCTATTTTCTTCATAATCCATTTAAATGTAATGGCAAATAGAGAAGCCTGATTCGTCATTTCGAAGGTGACAAATTTTTGTATACTGTATCATACAAAGTATACCGAAGATTTGGATAGACCTTAAGCATTGTTTCGGCTTAAAGAGTGTTAGGTAGGTTTACGCATTTATGCTTGGCATAATCTCAACACGCTTTTGCTCAACTAATAAAAGGTGTTATTTTTAATTAATATCATCGTTTGAAGATGTTTGACTGCCAGTATTTGACTTTAAAAAATAAACGGATTTTCCTTATACTAAATAAATACTTTTTGCCTCTTCACTTGTGTGTTGATAACAAAAAAAAATAATAATTTAACAACCGGATGTCTTCGCAGTCGGCAGTAACAATACTTGCGTGTGTACAGACGGACAATACGTAATTTCCAGTAATAGGTAACTATGATATGATCACATAATTGTTGCCTTGTTTAACTACATATAGCGTTGTTATGACTTTTATATAATTAGCGAAATCCATTCTCAATCTCATGTTAATCTTAGTTTTTACTAAAATTATCAATGCGAATGTTTGGATGGATCGATGGATATTTGTTGGAAGGTATCTCGTGAACAGCTGCATGGATCTCGTTGAAATTTGGCACAGATATAAAATGTGGTCTGGGAGAATACTTAGGCTACTAAGTTTTTTTTTCATTCCGCGCGGACGGACCCGCGGGCAGGAGCTTACAACATACATATTTTAATGAGTGGACAATAATCCGATTTAAAAGTTAACACTGTGTCTTATATTGGCTTAACAGCTTTAGAAAAAATCTTTTTTTTTACTTTTGTATTTAAACTAGGTGTCGCCCACAATTCCGCGCTGAATTGGAAAAAATTGCCTATGTGTTCTCCCAGCCTATGTTCTACATCTGTGCCAAATTTTATCGAGATCCGGTCAGCCGTTCTGGAGATACCTTCAAAAAAACATCCACCCATCCAATCGAATGATTTGATGGGTGGATGAAAGATAAGATTAATTAGGAATGGCTTATTGCTCTCAGAGGTCCATCATATGTGATTTAAGTAATACATATATTTTATCTCCATTTAAACAAAAACAAAGAAAGGGACGACAAACTATTTACAACTGTATCGTCACTGTAAATTCAAAGTAAGATTCATCATGAGCCAGCAACGTACCTTATAAACAGTAAAAGTAGTAAATAACATCTGACTTGAAAATATCTGACTATAACAGAACTGATTCGATCTTGTTAGCCAGTTCGCCACGTAGTGATAAGATGACAAAAGACGTGACGTCATCAGGGATGTCTGGAACGTTTCCATTTGCCTTGCAAGACACAATTGAATGCGTTGAATGCATTTTAAAATTGAAAATGTTAACAGTTATTCAAGTGTCATTTTTGTCATGACTAGTATCAGTCATAGAGTAATTCACATTTGTTAGTAGGTCAGTCGTTTAAGGATGTTGGAACTATGAAATACCGGATTCAAGTACCAGACAAAATGTCACGCACAAACAGTGGAAGGGATACCTCAAGTGGAACTAATGCTGCGTTTCCTTTATTGAGAGTATCTCTCCGAGACTAAATTCTTATCCTGTCCCTACCCTTTTATCATAAAGTAAGGATAGAAAAGGGAAAATGGATTTGGTGGGGGAGCGAACAGAAAGATATTTTTCCTCTCTTTGCCGTTTATATAATTCGTCATCAATTTTAAACCTCCCAAAGTTACAGTATATTCATTTAGTCGATTGAGTGTTGATGTTAAGTGACTATTGATATGTGAAATTGTTTGTAAATAGTCAACACGGTTTGCCGTGAGCTCGGCTGAGGTTATGACAGCAGATGTCATTGTGTCGACAGGAAGTGACGGCAATTATTCAGATGTACGCTATACGGCTCAGGCGAAGCGAATGGCGGGAAAATAAAATAGTATCAACTTATATTAGGGTTCTTTTTATTTCATTTATTGTGTTTTCTTAAAATAATGTAAGTATTTGGCTACTGGTCTAAGAGTTTGAGGTAATTTATTTTTGTCACGTGATCTCGTGATAAAGAGAAATCTTCTAGATACATTTAATTTTTGATTTTTTTAATAATTTTATTTAATGAATTGGGAACGACTCTAGACTAATCTAATCTCTGTATTTTGTAAAAAAGCTAGAAACTCACATACCATCCTTATTTCCTCTATCATATCCGTTGCGCAGGTGACGACGTTATGGCCTTCACTGCAGCCGGAAGATGGCGACTGTGGTGTGACCTGGTGTTTTATAAAGTGTTTCCAATACATTGATTACTATCCTAATGATCAAAGCTATGAATCATTTTAACTATAGTACTCAAAAGTTTCAAAAAGCGTAGTACTGATAATAAATATTTACTAATTATTTTCTAAAATAATGTTACTATCAACAAGTTCTTAGTGTTGAGTGCAGAATTAAGTATCCGATCTCTTTGGTGGGCATAGATTAAACATTCTGCCAAAAAGGTGGCATGCTGGCCACTAAGAACCTTTGCCTTTTAGATTAAGAAAAAAGTAGGCGAAAAAGAGAGAAGAGATTCGCGCGGGAAAAGTTATTATCGAAATGTAGCCGTGAATAGATTTAATTGGAACTTTTAATATAGTTATGTATAGTTTTAAAATTATATTAACAATGTTATAAAGTCATTTGCCGTGCTGCTGTTTTCAATTTATAGACTTAGCTCAGTCTTCAAAATCAAGTCGTAAAGGGGGATCACAAAGGATTGATCTTCTGCTATCCCGTTAATCTGTCAAATTAAAATCATCATAATGTTATTAGATGCGTGGTGCCGGAGTGCGAGTCGTACAACAGCAGTGACTACAGTCCAACGTGGCTGGCGAGCGCGCTGCCGGCGACGGGCAGGGAGCAGCGTTGCTACAGCCGCGCTCCCCTTGACGACCAGCTGCCTTGCCACGACACCGCCTTCTCCGAGGAGTTGCGCTCCTGTGACCATTGGCTTTACGCCAACAAGGATACTATAGTTGCTGAGGTACTTTAACAATTACTTATTCAACTTATTTATTAGTTAGATGGTACACATGCTGGTTAAAAACTCTTGCGACCATCTTCTCATGTAAGAAAGAGAAACGGTTCGAAGTGAATTTTGTTAATTGCCGATAGTTTTTGAAAGACAATTTGATTATTTCTCTGTACTTAAGAGAGGTAATAACAAGAACTTCATTTGTTTTATTAACTATGATACAGCGTAGAGATGGTCAAATAAAATTAGGATAACTGTTTCCTTTAAGAAGGACTATGCCTCTATAAACTTCTAATACACGATCGTAATAGCGGCTCCGAATTTCACGTGAGATTTGATATTGTGAAACGCATCGATGGACACACACCCAGGCTATACTTCTCGCTTCAGCGATAACCTCGACACAATATAGAAATCCAAAATCAGACAAAGTGCTGTTAACGTACAAACATGGCTAGTTAATTCTTTCCAACTGCCGAACTCAGAGACCTTAAGTGATCTTTAAGGGAGACCGTAAATGTAGATTTAAGAATATAATTGCCGTATCTTCACAGTTCACTCAGTATAAACATTAAATCTTTCCTCTTTTATTTTATCACTATTATTATGTATTAGTATACATACATAAATAATGAAGCTTAAAATGTGTCAATAGACGGCGTTCTATCAATGTTTACGTTTGAATAACACTTTGTCATTTCTAGTATGTTAATTATTTAATTGTATTTAAGTCATTTACGTGTGTATATAAAAATGTACAATATTTTTCAATGGAACTTGTATTGTTTTGTTTATAAACAAATACATATTGGTCTATTGTTATTAAAATATTCCTCCATTGATCGTGTAAGTACAAATAATACTTTTGCAGACTAACTTTTGTTTTTAGAGTCTTTATTTTGATATTCTGTTGTCCTGCAGGTAATCTATAAAACTATAAATCGTGTTTATTTTTATAAATGTTATCGAACACTTCATAAACAAAGCATCTGTGTGCCGGTTTTGTATACGACTTAACCTTAAAATGTTATTATAGATAGATTAAAAATTCTTAATAAATTATACAAGAACTAGCTGTCGACCGCGACTCCGTACGGAATTAAAGAAAACATAATAACTAACCTATGTGTTCTTCCAGAGCATGTTTTACATCTGTGCCAAATTTCATCAAGTTCGTTGAGATACCTTCAAACAAACATCCATTCATCGAAACATTCGTATTTATATTATAATATTAGTATGATTACAAACATTGTACAATGTTATGAAAAGAAAGAATTAATTTTTGCTTGCATTTATACTTGTGTTTATTGTCCTTTATAATAACCTGTTCAGCTAATAGTATACGCTCAAGGATTCTATTTGACCCAAGCGCTCTGTCTGCTTTGACCTTATTATTGCCTATTCGCATTTCACTTTATTAACTTGTTTTTCCTTTTTATAATTATTAACGTGTTAAATATCTGTCGCGCTACAATCAGAGACGTTAAGTAATCACTAAGGGATCCTTTTAAAATCTTCACACTGGTAAGTACGATAAGAGATCTTTTAATTTGTACGAGTAGTATACAGTTTAAATGTTTACTTTGTAATCGTATGAATTTACATCTTTTTTCAATTACATTTTATGTTATGTTTATTCGACCATACATTTATATTCTCATGATTGTTCTCATTGATTAATATTCATTTGGGTTTAAGGCATTTTTTCACATGGTATATGTGAACAGTTTTTAATTTTATTTAATTACTAGCCGTCGCCCGCGACTCCGTCCACGCGGAAATAAAAAAAACATAATTAGTAGCCTATGTGTTCTTGGAGACTATGTTCTAATTGTGTGCCAAATTTTATTATAACAAAATCCGTTGAGCCGTTCCGGAGATACCTTCAAATATCCATCCATCTAAACATTCGCATTTATAATATTATTATAGTAACATTATTAAGATTTCTCTTCATATGCCTTTGCCTAATCTTTATTTGTGAATTGCTAGGAATATGTGTGTACCTAAGTAGATAATTATGTTCTTATATGTTTTTGTCTATTTCCAGTTCAATCTAGCGTGTCAGGAATGGAAGCGCACTCTGGTGGGGACAATCCACAACATCGGCATGCTTGTCTCTCTTCCGATACTTGGATATATATCTGATCGGTCAGTTAAAAATAAAGTTATTTTTATGCTAACTGATGTCAACAGTGGTTCCATTTTTTACCTTTAAAATTAGTCTTATAACGTTTCGTACTCAAATTTTAGTAATTTTAAAAAGCTATAAGACATAGAGTAGGTAAATATAAAGCATTGGCTTGTAACTGTCAGTTGGGGTCGCAAGCGGGCGCTGGTGCTGAGCTGCACGCTGGTGGGCGCCATCGGCTCACTGAAGGCATTCTCCGTCTCCTACGAAATGTACGTCATCGTGGAGTTCCTGGAGACAGTCGCTGGCGCCAGCGCATTCCCCGCCGCTTATATATTGAGTAAGTTCAGTATTCATTAATTTGTGTAACTCAATAAGTTTAAGTGTAACCTTAAGTTTCAAGAACATTTATATTCTGAAGCTTTAAGAAAAGAAATTCATTATTTTGTAAAAAATAAAAGTAAAATTACAACATTTATCGAACATTTTGAATACATATGTTTTGATTGAAAGAAACATTGCAAATAAGTAGGAAGAAAATCGATTCTGAGAAGGAATTATAAAAGCAAAGAATATGTCTGACATGAAATTTGATGACTCCGTACAATCAATCAGATATGTGTGTTGTTGTGTTCACACTCACATGCTGCGATCTTAAAATGGCATCAGGATTTCTCGGAATATGAAGAAGATTATTTTTTCTTTGATTTTCAGCAATCGAGCTTTTGGGTCAAGACAAGCGAGTTCTCACAACAGCATTCCTGGGCATTCTACTAGTATTAGGAGGTCTCAGTTTCGCCTTGTTAGCCAAAACATTCCAGTACTGGCGTACATTTATACTCGTCGTTTATCCGCCATCTTTGCTCTTTCTATCATATATTTACTTCTTGCCGGAGAGCATTCGCTGGTTGTTGTCGCAGAACAGAAAAGAAGAAGCAGTGGAGATAATAATGAAAGCTGCAAAGATGAACAACGTGACATTATCAGATGAAACTTTGAGACAGCTACAAACGGAGGAGAAGATTAAAACTGCAGAAGAGAAGAAAGACTTGGAAGAGGAGAAAGGTCTATGGATGCAAGTGATGCAGTCTCCAATCATCATGACGCGTCTCGCGATATGTTCCTGGTGGTGGATAACTTGCACCTTCGTGTTCTACGGGCTGGCCATCAACTCGGTGTCCCTGGCGGGGGACAAGTACACGAACTACATGCTGGTGGTGAGCGTGGAGGTGATCGCGGTGGTCACCAACGCCCTCGTGTTGGATCGAATCGGCAGGAAGAGAACGTTGCTGGTGGCCTTCGTGGTCTGCGGGATCTCTTGTGTGGCTATCTCTTTCGTTCCTAAAAGTTAGTAATAAATACGTACTATCTCTCTCTCTCTTTCTAACTGTCTCTCTCTGTATAGTTCGTATCCCACAAGCGGTCAGGTTTCCTCATTACTTTTAAATAAACACTTCCGAACTATTGTTTTATACTTGTAGTATAGTTCATAAATTCTATGCAAGTCTGCTTGTTCTATTAAATGAGACGGTTTGTGCTACTTCTAAACCTGGAAGCTTACTCTGGAGTGAAACGTTTGCAAATGAATGTGTTGTATTCCAGCGCTGTCATGGCTGGCGACGCTGCTGTACCTGGTGGGTAAGATCGCGATAACGCAGGCGTTCAGCGGCATCTACATGTACACCTCGGAACTGTTCCCCACACACGCGCGACACTCGCTGCTCGGATTCTGCTCCATGGTCGGACGCATCGGTTCCATCGTCGCCCCACAGATGCCGCTACTGGTCAGTCTCGTCTCGTGCAGTTACATACATCACGCTCTTAGTATGATTATTCCAAATTTAACAACTTCAATCCTTATGTGACATAATGTTATTCATAACTAGCTATCACCCGCGACTCCGTCGGCGTGAATATAAATAAAAACTTAATTAGTATAAACTATGTGATCTTTTAGACTATGTTCTATATGTAATGCCAAATTTAATCAAAATCCGTTCAGCCGTTCTAGAGATATCTTCAAACACTCATCCATCCATCCACATCACATCCATCTAAACCTTCGCATTTATAATATTAGTAAGTTAAATAAGAAGCAACTCTTCAAGGCATAAATTCGAAAAAAAAAGAATAAATAGTATCCTATGTCAGTCTCCTGGCTCTAAGCTACCTCCTCACTAATTTTCAGGTATATCGGTAAAGCCATTCTTGAGTTATAAATAGTGTAACTAACACCACTTTCTTTAGATATATATATATATATATATATATATATA
>NW_013531716.1:7159857-7177529 GCF_000836235.2 Papilio xuthus
ATATATATATATATATATATATATATATATTAAATAATATATAGATTAAAGTAATTTAGCCTCCTTTCAAATTTTATAGATTATTGCAATAGTTCGATATGATTTGTGACTGTATATTAAAATGTATAAACATTGTAATTTCTGGAAGAAAATTCTTGAAACTTAAAAAAAATTGTCCTCAGGCGATCTACATAGAGTGGCTTCCATCCGTCCTGTTTGGTGCCACCGCTCTGATAGCTGGTGGATTGATGCTGACCACTCCCGAGACCCTCAACACGAGACTTCCCGACACCATCCGGGAGGCGGAGCATATAGCGGCCGCGACCCCCCGCCCTCCTCCTGCCCTTCCTCAGACACAACAAGTTGTTACTTCGCGTTGTTAAACATACGTCTTATATCCTAAGTTCATTGATAGATGACAAATATCTATAATAGTAAATACCATAATGTACCTTGTCTCTTTGCAATATCGTCATTTTTTGAAAAAGATTGTCATAAAAAAAAAGAAATGAAATGAAACATTTATTACCATAGAGAATTATAATAAAACATTAAAGAAAATTGTGACAAATGGAGCCAGGTTCAGTGATGCAGTGCAGTGTCTGCGCTTCTTGTCATTCATCAGAATCATATGTCTACGGAAAGATAATTCAACTCTTACAAACCGATAAAGAAAATGTTACAGCGCCATCTCGCGATAATTGAAGGCATTATTGATAAAACTGATGCATGGAAAGGGAAAATATTTTCTTTCTGTGCATCCTCTCCTCCGTCGATTGGAGGTAGGCAACGCATATGCAATTGCGTATGTCTATGGGCAACGGTCACTTCGCTAATTCAGCGATTTCTAGTGGCCGCTCGCTCGTTTGCCACCTTATGATATAAAAAAAAATACTTGCAAGGGCAAATTATTTAACCCATTAGTGCATAATGTTTGATAAATCGGACGCCAATAAAATTATTATTTTAGGGGTTATATATATTTTACTAACCGTTTATTTTTTTAAACATTAGTGTAATACATATTTGAAATGGTAATACTGTTTGTATGACATTCCGGGAAGCAATTTATCGGACGGGATATAAAATCTAAACTTTCATATTGTTTAAATATTTTATACAATTTAATGGTCAAATGCATTCGAAATGAAAATATATTACAGTGATCATAATGAAAAAGGCGTTAATAAACTTTATGCACTAATGGGTTAAACTATTTTTTTAAAATTGTCAGTAGATAAGAGACAAATAGACATGGTGCAATAAACTCATAAAGCATAAGATGAAAAAGCGCGTGGGATAAATCCGGAGCTCGCGTCCACTGAACATGAAGGCGAGTAAACTGTACACATTTGCCAATAATAACATTTCATCTTGGATTAAAAGATGCATTTAAATTTATGTTTACAGATTCTTTTTGAATCGATTCATTCCAACTATAAATCAAACGTCGTGTTCAACAATCAATCATTTATGTTATTCTTATTTCGCTTTTGTAGTTACATTCAGTTTTATTTTAATTAATTTAAACAATTCAATGAGTTTATAAGCGTATTTAATATGTAAATAAGTTTATACATCGCGGCCATTTGCTAGAAACATTCCGAACGAACTATACATGTGAAAAACTGTGGATATATGACAATAAAATACGTTAAGAATTAATAACCTAATATGTACAAAACTATCAAATATATAAATCGTTAGTTGAGTAAACTGTATAATATTAACACGTTCACTGCTCGCCACACTCCTCTACGTGACAATTAGTACGTAAAAATTGTTGTGGCATTCAATGTGTTAAATATATTAGATTAACAATGCTTAACATAATTAAAGTAAGTAGCTAATATGTTTATGTAAATAAATTATTTAACCAGTATTCTAAAGCATTTCTTTTCAAGATATCTTCTAAATATCAAAGTTCTAATTCAAATAACTAAGATGAATTATGCCAGAGATACGGAAGCCGAGTCAACTTTAATTGTGAATTTCTCAGGCTAAAATATACGTTTAAAGCACATCGTTATCTCTATTTTGTCAAAGATAATGAAAGGGATGACGATATGTTTCATATTAAGATTTTAGTCTCGGAAACCAATGGTAAGTAGAGATATATCAGAGATAGTTTCAATTTTAAAAGATGAAAAATATGTTTTAGCTGCATATATCATATTTTTTAGATTTAAAAGTAGAAGATGTCATGAATATCGTAAGTTCTTCATTTATATGATCGAAAACTACGAAACGAATAAATTTTATTTCACCATAGCCTTGAAAAATGTTTAGAAATAAATCGTCTGAGCGAAATCGTATTGGAATATTATCCAGACATTTCACAATTTCCGTATGAATGGTATGGCCGTATTATTTCTGTGGCTATCAAATGCAGTTCTCAGCGAGCGACCCATATTCCCTTAGCACTGTTTACATTTAACCGCACACGACTCATCTAATGTTTAGTTAATTTGTGGATTTCTGATTAATTTTTGTCAAGACTTGCTGTCGCCTGCAACACCGTTCACGCGGAACTAAAATAAAATCTTAACTAACCTCTTCGAGGCTATGTTCTACATCTATTATGTGCCAAATTTAATCGAGATCCATGGAGTATTTTAACAAACATCCATCCATTCATCCAAACATACGTATTTATAATATTTGTTAGATGCGACATACACAAAACATACTCATAATTGATACCATCGGATTTTTTTGACTACAATTGGAAACGCTCCGATGATCCACTCTTGTTTAAAGAATGGAGACGATGACAATATAAAGGTATGTTGTGAATGAGAGTAGCAGAGTTGGCATCCTAAAGACAATTGCTATACAAAGTTCCCGTAACCGAAAAACATAATTATATAAATATACGGCTGTAAATGAAGCGACGCAAGACGTATTAGGATCTAAAACTTTGAAATAACTGACTATCAAAAATTATCACAGAAATGCTTTCATCATATTATACTATGTAGAAACAACAATATACTATGAGGTTATATCTCATAGTATGGTAACCCTGAACAGAGATCGTAAAATCCAAAACGCGTTCCCGACGCGGCCAGATTTACGCCGCGCGGTCGCCGGGCCAGCCGCTTTACTGTACTGTACTAATATTTAATACACAGTTATCAAAACAACTACTCCAGTATAATCAACGAAAATAATTATGAGTGAAATATTTTAGTTAAATATCTCGTGGTAAGACATAAAGTGCGTAAAACATAGTTTATTTTATGTGAAAATTTTCCAGTAGAAACAGTTGAGTTTTATAAGGACGTGATTGGGACCACAACTATACGAATAATTTTAATTCAGTGTATTTTGAATTACTTATAAATATTTTTGCATAAAATGAATGAAATAAAGTGCGTTGGAAAATATACCAAAATGTCGATAATTACATATAATATATATAAAGTACTGGTACTAGTCACTGTAAGGTAAACAAATAGTTATTGTCCAGTGCGTGCAAGATGTCGCGTCGTGATATGCGCGTGGAGCGTGTGACGGAGTATCCTCCGCCGCCGCCGAGCAAGTGTGCTAAGGTAAACATATATTAACCTATTAAGGACATAAAAGTAATAAATGAAGACTTAAAATAATTAATTCCCGGAGGCCTAATTTAGTCCTCTTTCCCTTCCCAGACTTTTTCTTATAAGGATAGGATGGGAAGTGGAAGTGGCCTTTCCGGATGAGAGGATGCATGGAAAGGGAAGATATTTTCTTTCTCAGCATCCTCTCCTCCGTCGATTAAAGGTAGGCAAAGCATATGCCATTGCGTATGTCTATGGGCAACGGTCACTTCGCTATATCAGCGATTTCAGGTGGCCGCTCGCTCGTTTGCCACCTTATGATATAAAAAAAAAAGAATTGTTGCTTATTTCTTTACCTCGTTGTTCATACATTAATAAATAAAACCTGTCTTCATTTGTTATTGATAAATGAACCGCATATTTGAGTGGTCACTGTTGTCAATTTAAGTTGATAGATGGTCTTTAACAAAAATGAATCGATTCTGTACAATGTATACCAACAGAAAACAATATTATTTTGTTCTGAAAATATTCGAGTTAGATTTTAGTTGTTGAATTTGAAATATATTTTGAATTAATTTGCATAATAGTAAATTATTTTAAACGATCTGACAATAGACTGGTGCCCAGTTAGCGGTCACTTGCCACTTGGAAAACTGCTTGCCACTTTCTTGTTATTAAAACGTGAATCGCAATGGTACAGGTGCTGTACTACACGTGGAAGCTATGCTCACTAGTCTTCTCTCACTTCGTGATGATCAGCCTGGTGGTTGCCTACTGCATCCTTGGCGCTGTCACCTTCGAGCGGCTCGAGGCACAACACGAAAGAGAGGTCACATTTTATACTCTACTCTATAGTGTTTGATTAACCCATAAATCTCGAAGCGGTAAAATGTCATATAAATTTATGGTGTTTGTTAGAAGGTATGATTTAGAACCATAGGCTAATTAACGTTTTTTTTATTCTGTGTGGACGGATTCGCGGACGACAGCTAGTCTTTTGTTAAAGTAGATGATACCAGGTTCGATAGTTTAAATTTTCAATAGAAATATGAAACTTTAAAGATGAAATGGGTTGGTAATGTTTAGCGATGTTATTCAGGTGAAGATGAACATCTCCCAGATCCGCAGCAACACGACTCAAAGCATCTGGCACATGACGCGTACTGTGCCACTCCTCAACCAGACCAACTGGACGTCAGACGTTGTTGACATGCTTAAGGTATACCAACCAAACATTAACAGCAATTTTTTATATATAGTATAAGCTAGCGCTTGGCTACGATCCCACTAGATGTTAACTGATGATGTGGTCAAAAGATGGTGCGCGGTAGTTCAGTGAATGCCTATTCAAGGCTCCTGAAGGCGTCATATTAAAATTAGATAGACGTAACCAAATGAACGATAAACTATGGAATATCATGTTTCGTAGTGATGCTTTTAGGAGCTTATTTTGTTCAATATAAAATGACGAATTTATAATTTGCACAGGATTTCGAGAATGCGATACTACTGGAGATGAAGGTGCGGGGGTGGGACGGCAACGAAAGCACTGACCACATTCAGTGGACCTTTACTGGTGCACTCTTTTATAGCATCATTGTCATCACTACTATCGGTAAGCACATGTTTAATAAAAACATTTTTGACCATATTGTTTTAAACAATTCAAACTTTCGTGAGACATTATAATAAACTTATATAAAACGGCTAAACAGTCACGTACGAGTGAATGAGGGACCGCGTCCGCGAAATAATACAAGTCCCACTCACCCTGATGAAGGGCCCCCGATGGGCTCGAAACTAGTCGTTGTCGCCACCGGACAAATATACGTGAGTGTTTAGCCGTTTTTATATAAACATATTGATTTAATTAAATTTTAAATTCGAACCAAACATTTTAAGGTTAAAAATGTTTTACATTTCAAACGTCTTCTTTTAAAAGAAGTTATGTGAATTATGTATTCCTCGTCGATGCAAGCCAATAAAGTCAATAATAGTTTAATGTGTAATCGTAAAATACGGGAGAGCACTTGGATCGTTAATGGCATTTGTTTACATAATTCCGGTTTGAATACTTCGTTGGGTTAACCGTCATTCAAAGAAGTTTTATTGGTTTATTTCCAATATTGATAAAAGGGAATACATTAACACGTTGAGCGCCACGTCAGCCATCGGTGGCTGACACTAGACTTTCCGTTTAACCATTGGTGGCTGACTGCGTGTAACATGAGAACTATAAAATTTTACACTATTTTGCGTTAAAAATGTAAACTATTTTATACTGCCATCGAAAACACCGGTCCTTTAATACCAGTGCGTATATGTAAGCGGCGCATGTGGCCTGAACGGGATTGTCATAGAAATACGCGAGGCGCTCAACGTGTTAATGATAATTTATAACTAATTTAATGATTTGTAACTACACATTTTCTTTCAATTAACACATTCCAAGTGTAGTGCAGAACTAACCCTGATGCTGACCACGATCCTCAGCCATGAGGGACCGACTCTAGAGAGAGAGAACACATTCTACATTACTCAAAAGGTTTAGGAATGAATTGGCTGGATTTATTAAGATGGATGGATCAATACAATTGCCTATACTCCATAGGCAATTGTAGTTTATTTATTTTTTGTGTAAACTGTTAAAGAAGTAACATATCAATAAGTACCATCAAGATGGAAAAATATTCCATGAATTGAGTTATTTCCGTTTTATTTAGTTTAGATAATTTTTCAATTTTCTATAAATTCCTTTATACAATTTATTAGAGGAGCCAAGGCGAGTTAGTATCAGAGAACGTAGACTTACGAGTTTGGTGAGCTAGTGGTTGGCTTCGGTCCAACTTCTGTCGACATACGTCAAAATTTTTATATCCACGCCAGCGATAAGTTTTATTTTTAAAAATAATTGGACTCATTAAATAAACTTTATGACGTCTACAAAATGTTATGATATTTGATTTACAATTTCTCTTATTACGTATAAACTGCAAAGAAACGTACTATATAATCTCAGCTTTAAAAAAAAAAAATTAATGAATTGTAAACAAATCAAACACAATGTGGTAACTTAAAATTTATTAAATTATGTATTAGTTTTTTTACGGGATATTTTTTCGTCATTTCATGTTTGTGGACTAGAGTAGATAGACAAGAATATGTCTTGTCCTCTCTCTCCATCTCTCGTAAACAAAATACATAAGTAGGTCTATCTTTAACAATAATAAGCTTTTTACATTTTAGTATTAAAATATTTCTTACACGAATTAAAGTTTTGTTAAATTATTTACATTAAAACAATCCTATGGGACCGCGGTTGGCTTGCAGTCATGTTAAAAAAAAAGACTTAACAAATACAGCTAACATTATGTTACTTAAAGTATATCCTGTAGGGGCCGATGACCCCCGTCGGTCCGCCAGGGCCCACCAACACGGGCCGTCGGATGCCTGGCTTTGCTGTCGGCATATAGTTAGGTCCGATCATACCAGGCTGTCCGCCGGGACCGACCAGGATAGGTCTGCGCGGGCCGATGATGCCCGTGGGACCGCCTGGACCCACCAGAATAGGTCGCTGATTGTACTCCGGTCCGATGACACCGGTGGGGCCTCCAGGGCCAACGAGGATCGGTCTCTGAGCAGACTGGCTCGGGTGCAAATCCTGCTGCAGGCTGTACGGAATGAGACTGCCCTCGTAATTCTGTCCGTTGGGGTTCGTTAGTCCCGGTCTTTCATCGTTGATAACCAAAGGCTTAGGGTGTTGACTTTGAGGGCCGATTCTGTAGGGTCCTACGACTCCAGAGGGGCCTTCGGGTCCAACGAGCAGCGGTCTTTTGGCGTTGTCGGGCGGTATGTAGTTAGTTTTGGGTACCATGTGAGTGCCGGCGCGGTGTAGAGCGTTAGGGCCGCCGGTGCCAATGAGCACGGGCCGATTGAGCTGCGGCGTTGGTACGTGCTTGCGTGTGGGCAGCAGCGGGCCGAGGCGGGGTCTGACGGGCGCGGGCTGTGCGCGGTACATATCGAGCGCGGCCAGCAGCATGGCGTCAGGCGCGCGGCCGGGCGCGTACTTGCCGGCGCCAGTGAGCACAGAGTCGGGCGGGGGCGGGAAGGGACCGCTGTTGAGGGCACGTCCCGGCAGCAACATGGGCCGCTCGTCCACTAGCTCGTTGAAATACTCTGCTCGGTTGACAGCTGTTAAATATATTCATTTTATTAAGAGAATAAAAAAACCATTTCATGTTAACACTTGCATATAGACAAGTTGTTAAGACGACTTGAATATTATAAAAATCGTGTGAAGATTTTATGCAACTTCGAGTATCTAATAACGAGTTTGAAAAATATTATTGGTCGTAAATAGTTACCTGAAGGATTGTTGTCAGTGAAGCAACACAGTTTCATGTTTGGGCCACAAACGCGCTGAAAGTAAACAAGAAATAAGTTACTATTGCTATCAGCAACAGTTAGTCTTTTACTTCATGACAACCATACATACAGATAGTAAGTCAATTGTATACATACCGCATTGGTCAGTCTCTGCATGCAGTCCCGCTTCTGCCGGCACATGCAGCGGTCAAGCGAGTCCAGGGTACCGTCAGATTCTTGCCTGATAACAGTAGAACGAACTAAATATTTTTTCGTTGTCACAAATTACCATATCACATAGACCAATCGGCTTCATTTAAGAATGGACAAGTTTGATCAGATTCCCTAACTTTATCGAACAGACTTGTGTTACTTTTGGTGCTTAAGAATCGGTCAAAATAGATACTAAGAGAGAGAAATACAGGGTCTTTTCTGCATATCTTTCGTTTATAAATCATAATCCTATTAGTTTAATTGAAGCAATATTAACTTACACGGGTTTTTCAAATATTTGTTTTTCAGTAGTCTGATGCATGAGGAAGGGAACTTTTTGTGTCTGCGGTGGCCGGACCACGTCTCCGTAGTGCCCCGCACCCGGCTGATAGTAAAAGTTCTGGGACGCTGCTTGATCTATTAGATCATTCGGTACCGCATTGTTCGGGATATTCCCTCTGGAATAAGAGAATACTTCATGTTGACATCGATCCGCTGCAGTCTTTCAGGTTTTTTATGACTGAATTGCCACTGTTTGCCTTGAGGAGGCATTTACAGCCTCACCGGGTTTTTGGTTGATGTTCTATTGTTTAAGTTAATTTATAAAAAAAATAACAGTCTATACTCGTTTAATATTTATTATTGGAATATAATTTCTTAAGCATACGTTGTATGTGTTAAACAGAATACAATACTATTTGTGGACAAACAATTTCGTAAGTTAACAGGTTTTTATCGCAAGTAAAAATACGTAATACACTCAAAAGATTCAATGGTGCACTCACAGTGTTAATAAATCAGATGTTTCTTCATACTTTTGAAGCAGGTTTCTTTTAATTAAAGACCCTGACACACTAGTGGAGCAACAGTTGGTTGGGCGAGTTGCTGTTGGGGATTCCCCAATCATAGACTAAGATGCATTAAAAAGTTTGAATCGTAATATTTAATTTTATTTTTGGCCAGTTACTTTGCCAGTTAATTATTTATTTTTTCCAGTACATTTGTATAACACGGATTGAATTTTTTAAATAAATTAGAGAAAGAAACTTCGTAATATATTTTCTCTTTAATTGGGACAATATATTTTTTTTCAACACCACATGAATGTCCGAAATTGTTAAAAAACAGCACAACAATATTTGTTTGTTTCTATTGATTAATTCAAGAAACAGATTATTCCAATTGAGAAAATAATGATCTCCAAAAAGAATTGTAACACTGTAGTAACAGTAAGTAAGTAGTGTAACAGTTGTAGCGTCGCAAAGTTGCACATAGAATCGGATGTGATTTCATAATTTTGACCTTAAGATGATAACAGAACAGAACAATACTGGTAATACCCAAGTAACTAACTATCGTGGTTAGTTACCAAGGTTTTGAAAGTGTCTGCTAGATTACGTGGTTTTGGCGTGTAAAATAATTACATTAATGATGATTAGGATCCATGATTGCATAAATTATTGTGCCAGTACAATAAGATTTTATTCAAGATGTCAAGGTCTTGATGTGAGATCTGCAGGAAACCAAATGTCTGAGACTTCATTTGTTTTCCGTTCTTTGTTTAATTTATATTAAGCATTTAGAGTATCGTTTGAATTGTTTTTTTTTAAATCTAATTGCGCAGATCCTTTTGTGATTTTGTCGAATTAATAAATATTTTCCAGTAATTAACGCTTAGACCTGTAATACAAGTTTTATAATATTTTTTGTTTTACAACGTATTTCATAATAAAATATTTAACATTTCTATTTTGTTTTAATTAATATTGTATAATGATTGTAACAATCGTATTTACAAAGTTGATTCATTCTCTATTTTATTTTGGATATATATTTTAATGCACTTAAAAGAATATTGTTATAAAATTGTAATTATTTACTTTTGAATAAATCTATCTTTATAAAAATTCTTTAGCTATAATTTTAAATATTATTTTTATACAACAAACATCGTGACAGTGCAAAATGTGTTTGATATTGCTCATTATTTTCTATCTTCTATTTTTTAATACCTAGGAGCGATCGCCCATGGTATAAGGGGACTCTGGAGGCGCCAGAGACGCATATAAAGGTGCACTTGTGGTTCCCCTTAACATAACTGTGAAATATTTTCCTCTACACCGAAGTAGAGTGCTGCAAATATCTCCACCAGGGCACACGAAATGATTGTTTCATGTTTCGGGTATTGGTCACTTAACCACGTCTTTACTTTCTTTAATATACGAAAACAAGAGAATTTGTTTGTTCTGTTATTAGTCACCTGTTCGGTAGGAAGTTCTGGTTACTGTTGATAGATGGATCACTGAACTTGACTTTGGAGTCGATGCGCGCCGACCTCGCCGTCTTCTCTGGGAAGCGCCATTTCTCAGCTGAACATACAGCTATTAGGGTGACCCACCAGTACACACTACCTGTAATATACGGTTAACTATTAAACATTTTTCTGCCTTCATGTAACTACGTAATACCAGTTTAAAAAGTGGCACTACTCTACAAATATCAGCCGTAATATCTGAATTCACCTCGCACAATCTAACAAACTGACTCATAAAACCTAATATCTACATGATAATTCCTTAAGAATAAGATCAAAATTTAAATTATATTATTCTACGCGTTAATATCTATAAATAATATTGTCAGGCGTCCGGATAAAGCCTGACATTTACAGGCTTTTTGATTGCGTGTGTGCAAAATAAACGGTGTCCGGGTTGTCCGGCTTTTTTATGTTTTTACATTTCGCAAACGACAGTGTTATACCTATTAATACTGAGACAAAGTCCTCAGCAATGTAGGGTGTCCGGCCTTGCTACACAAATGTCCGACCAAACTGGCTGCTCTGTCCGGCTATTAGGTTTGGCGACTTGGCAGCCATGGAGCTTAACTCCTTCAATGCTTATTGATATTAATGTCATTAAGGAAAATAATAAACAATAAACCCTTGTTTTAATGCAAATATGTTAAAGTTGACCTAGACCTAAAAACCTTATGACTCTACATATGAATATTGTGGGCGTGTGATTTTATATTTGATTCAGATTTTGACGGCCATGTTACTTTATATGTATAGCTTTATAATCCTAAGTTAGATGTGACATTGATAATAAAATGTTTTTTGTTTTTCTAACTAAATACTTAACATTATCAATGTCATTAAAGGTAAAACTTAGTGGAGATTTATTGCGAGAAATCTTTACTAAGGTAACTTTAAGTGACTCTTAATGACTCTGGATGCGAATTTAGTTAACACAAAGATATTATGAGATAGTTATCGAACATAACACGAACAGTCTATAATGATTCCAATGTAATGTTACGCGACAAATATCGAAGTTACGACAACTAATGCAATTTGATACTTTTCAATTCACTGGCTGTGAAATAAATCTAGGTTGGACATTGATAAACTTGTAGTTGCTTAAAACGTTATATCATCAAGATGTTGACGGTTTTTTCATCGTCAGACAGAAAGGTACAGATAAAATAATTTTACAATTTTATCTAAGTTTGTTTAAAATGTTTGTACGTATGACTGTATACCATTAGACCAATTTTAAACAGTGTGTATTGCGTTTCTATTCGTATCTTCGACTGATCTACCGTAACGCCTAAAAATCATAAACATACGGGAAAAAATTAATTATATTATGCAGCAAATACAAAGATGGTTAGGATTAGTAGCGCTTCTACCTTTTTTTATATTACAAGGTGGCAAACGAGCGAGCAGTCACCTGAAATCACCAAAATAGCGAACTGACCGTTGCCCATAGACATACGCTATTGCATATGCGTTGCCGACCTTTAATCGACGGAGGAGAGGATGCCCAGAATGAAAACATTTTTCCCTTCCATGCGTCCTCTCATCCGGAAAGTCCATTTCCACTTCCCATCCTTTCCTTATGAGAAAAGGGGTGGGAAGGGAAAGTGGACTAAATTAGGTCTCCGGGATGCACACTTTTGTGTTTATTTATTGTATTTAGTGAGATAATACTTCCGTGTGATGTTCACATGGACGCTAAAACATTCTCAGAGATGTGTAAATGCAAACTACCCTGAGAATGTGACATTACTACAGTTCACGGCAATATATTTTGCTCTCACTGGGAAATTAGTAAAGTCTTATTTTGTTTCACTATTTTATTTATTGATTTCCATATTCATCATCATCAGCTCACTATACGTCCCCATCGACGGGCTCAGAGCCTACCCTAAGTTAAGGGTAATTAGGCCATAGCCAACCACACTGGCCAAGTGCGGGTCGGTTGTCTTCACACATATCTTTGAATATCTTTTCAGATATGTGCAGGTTGCATTACAATGTTATCCTTAACTGTAAGAATGTCGGATAAATGTACATATGTAAATCGAAAATTGAAAACCCGGATTCGAACCCAGGACCCGCAGATTGCAAGTCAAGTGCTTGACCCCTGAGCCACCGACGCTCCCCATATTATCGTACTTGAATTCGAAAAAACATTAGTTGGAACATTGATAATTTTATTGTATACGTAATGGGTTGTAAGTACTTTCTTGTAAGACAGATCAATGGGCTAATTTTAATAATAGTAGCTGTTGCTCGCGACCTTGTCTGCGCATAAAAAGTATACTATAATATGCCCGCATGCATCAGCAACCTTACCGTCAAAATCGGTACAGCGGTTTCGGAGATTAGCCGAAACGAACGCGGATTTGCGGACAGACAGACAAACATTTTTAAGAATTGGTTTTCTATTGTTTACAAATATGTACGAAATATGATTTTTATTTTCATTAATACATACAGACAATCCAATTTTATTATTAGGTATAGATTTAGATGGTGTCTTTTAGATGACATCGTTTCGAATACTATGGTTCATTGCAAAAGAAGCGAGGTAGGAAAATACTAAAGATGCTGAAGGAATATGCAAAAATCTCTTGAAAATAGGCATATTGTTTTTTCAATTACAATAAAATGGGTTTACTTAATGGTTTCTAGATATGTTTCGACTGTGGAAACTTATAACGTGATAAAAAAACATAAGAATTTCACAGTCCGTTTTCGACCCAAGGATTTGCAGTGTAATCCTAGAGTGTTCATTTTTTAGACAAAAGTGTTGAGCAGAGTTTCCGTTTGCTGATCGCAAAAACAAAGCCGCTGTAATTTGGCTGTCGTCGTGTTGTGCCGTGAGACATAACACGACGACAGATCGTGGGACTTTACTTGATTTGTTGCTGTAAACACGAGAGGCGAGCGAATAACGCAGCGTGTGTACGATTTAGATGATTCTAAACGTGGAATTCCACTGCTAAAACACGTGTATAAAACATATAGCCTTTTACACTTATTGTAAAAAACACAGAGAAAACAGTATGGTGTAAAGCAGTCCCAAAAAGGTCTCCCTCTCACTGGAAATGTATCGAGTAGTCACAATGAAACACTGGTTATATCTTGGTGCGAGTTAACTTTACTGAAATGCGATCGGCTAGTCGATAAAGATACCAAATAAATCAATATCGTGATCTAGTAATATGTTCCGCCATCTGTTGATATAACAATGTAAACTTAATTGACATAGCGTTTGACAATGGTCTAATAAAAGTAATTCGCGATAGATATGGCCCTTAAGTATTCAAGTATTTCTTGACTTTAAATATGAAATCATTATTGTTATATTCAAGCACGTTTATTACCTACAGGGGTAGGCAGAGCTTACAGATTTCTATTAACCACGACCTTAACAAAGCTCTCTCACACATCGAAACAATTACGCACACTTTTGTTTAGATAAATTGATTCTCATTTATTTGTAACTCTTTACAATGTTTTTCTAGTTTTTTTTTACCGGGAAATTATAGAACTTTTAGTAGATGAATGATTTACCGTTGGTTTCTGACACTAAAATCTTTGTATAAAAATACATGATCTCTCACATTCTCTTTAACAAAAAGAGATAATAATATGTTTTTAAAATAGTTTTTGGTCTCAGAAAACCACGATTAATTAAAAGTAAACACATAAAACAACATAGTAACTATTAAGTTATAAATTTCTATGAAATATTAACATTTGCAAATGTAAGTACTGGTTTGTTGTAACGTTTTGCAACGAAACTTCAAGGCGTTGTGAAGCAACGCAGCCTTTTTGGAAAAGCCCGGGCCTTATCTAAGATATCAGTAATTAAAACATAATATATAATACATATATGTCTTGAAAATTACTATTTTCATTATAAAATTTTTGATATTTTGTGAATAATTGATTTAAATGGTAAAACTTCTTAACGAAAACATATGTATATCAAATTGTTGTTTAATGAGTTTAAGCTTTTTGTTTAGTTTATAAGTTAAATTAAATTTAAGGAATAAAAACAGCAAAGAATACGTTTGACAATTTTCATAAAATTGTTTTTTTTTAATATAACATTTTGGAATATCGATCCAAAACAATTTTCATAGTTTTTGATTTTAAAATAAAATTATTTTTTCTATTATTACTTATATATTTTAGTAATTAAAATTAAATTAATATTTTTATTATACTAAAATAGTTATTATCACACAAAACTATTATATAATTATTTTTTACAACTACAATTTAAAAATAAAAAACAATTTTTCCAACGCAAGCATTAACACACTTAATAAAATAAAAAAAAGTTACTAACCATAAAACATTTTTAAAATAAATATAAAGCACAGTTCACACACAAACTTATGTTTGATACGACGGTCACCGAGAGAGTGCGCATGCAACGCGATGCCCTATGCAACCAGACTGTTTGCCACCGCTGCTATGCCACCACTGCCATGGATACTACGCACTAGTGATTTGATATGGTCATTGTGTGGTTACATCACCAATCACCAATAGAAGTATTATTCTAATTATAATAGTCTAAGAAAACACAATAGATTTAGTTTGCATGACTATTCTGACCTTTTATCTAAATTTGTATACGTATTATTTTATATAATAAAGGTAATATTGTGATATCATCATTTAATTATTATTTTAAAGTCTTTATGATTTTAAATTTTATTGTATTGTAATAAAATAACATTGCTTAATTATTTAAGAGAGATAAATATTAACATTATGAGTTTAAAGATTTTATATTAGATTTTAGTCTTGTTTCTCTTTACCTACAAAGCGTGAATCTAAACGTATTTATTCAGCCACATAACCATAAAAGAGATCTTTACTATGAAATTATTTGATTGTTCTTAAAAATTACATCTCATTATCACCCTACTGAGGGGCTTGATTATCCAAGTTTTTTTTTATAACAAGGGGGCAAACGAGCAGCGGGAACACCGAGGTGTTCAACGACTCCCATGGATTACGCGTGATTAGGTATTAATCAACCACGTTTTTGACAACATACATCAATTTCTAATTATATATTAAACTAGCCATCGCCCGCGACTCCGTCCGCGTGGATATATTATATATAAAAAAACTTTATATATAGATAAGTTAAATAAAAAGCAGCTCTTCAAGGCATAATTTGGAAAAAGAAAAAAAAATGAATAAATAGTATGCAATGTCCGTCTCCTGGCTGCTACCTCCTCACCAATTTTCAGGCATATCGTGTAACTAACACGACTTTCTTTTATATATAAAGATTGTAAAAATAGCAAATGATGCAAAAACAAAGCAAATCACGGAAATTATTGAAATTTTGCGAAATATTCGAAGGTCATTATGAATTTATCCATTACTTATTTTTCTATTGTTTTGCGAAAGATTTCGCCCTTGATGGTTTCCGTTTGTGTTCCGAAATTTATCCCACTTTCGTAATGTTTGTCTAGCTATATTAATTGCTATACAATTTAATATTTATTAGAAGTTATATAATTTAACTAACTAACTAAAATAGAAATAAACGATTGCTTTCGCCTAATTAAGTTTTTAATTCTGTGAAACTCGTAATTAAATCTTTTAGTATTTTTATAAAATAGTAAACAAAAAGTGATTGCATCGGCCGGGAATCGAACCCGGGCCGCCCGCGTGGCAGGCGAGCATTCTACCACTGAACCACCGATGCTTATATGTATCTTCATAAAACTAAAGATTAAACTTTAAATTAAATTTCTTGGAGCGAAAGTGGAATGACTAGTCATAGCATTGATAAAGCAGGCGTGGAATTTGACCTAAAGAATATTAATGACGTAAGAGCTTCACTTTAACTGGTCACAGCTGGTCGACTGCAGTTATTTCTTAATTGTAACACAATGTATCTTGTTCAGGTTATACGTAACTTATAATTTAAATTTTGTAATCAATTAATTATTATGTTTTTTTTTAATGAAGTTGTGCTATTTTTTAGGTTACGGTCACATCGCGCCCAAGACGCAGACTGGCAAGGTGGTGACCATCTTCTACGCCATCCTGGGCATTCCACTCATGCTGCTCTGCCTCTCCAACATAGGAGATGTCATGGCTTCATCGTTCAGGTCATCCAGATTTAATTTTGAGTAATATGTGTCATAGTTCATATTTTTCTAACGCCTAGTATAAATATTTAGCAATATATCTATAATGCGGAAAATATTTTTCTACCTCAATACAGCAAATTGTATCTGTGACTTTCAATATTTTAAAAAATATAGGAAAAAAATAATTGCAGATTTCTGTACTGGCGCGTATGCTGCTATGTCTGCACAAGGCCGCCAAAACGAAGTCACCGACATCATCATCCTTCAACGAGGTAAATACACATAATTTGTAGGTTTAGAATTATTTTTTGTTATTTGCGTAAGAAATTATTCACAATTATCACTTTACTATTTTTCTTCTCCAGGCGCTCAATGCGCGCGAGTCGTCGCCGGCGTCCTGTAGAGCGTGCGCATTCCGATACCGATTTCAGGTCAGCTTAATAACCAAATATGAATCTTAACTCAATGAATTTATGAATTATATTACTTATTATATTAACATCTAGGTATCGTGACAGCGGCTACAGTAGCGGGCGGACGAAAAGAGTGCGACCGCCGGCTGCGACCCTACCTCCACGTACACGGTCCCAACCGCCGCTACAACGACCACAAGGTACAATTTGCATTTCACTCTTTTAGTTGTATTTAGTTGAAGATGGAAACTTATTTTATAGTGTCTGTAGTTAGCACAAAGTCAACGTGAGAAGTTAGAAATAACATGCTAGAGATGTGGACGACGGTGATTTAGGTCCGTGGTCTCTGCCTACCCCTCTAGCTACGATCGTGAGTTGTTATTTAAGAAAAAAATCAATTCTTGTAGGTCGTGACGTGGAGGCAGGAGAGCGCTCACCGGCGCTCTATGACCGTTACAATCGCGATATGTATCAAGAAGAAGACGGTGAGACTGACTGCTTCATGTTAATTGTCTTGTTTGTCTGTTACATCATTTTTGTAATATATAAAAAGGTTCAGATCTTCATTTAAATTCATTAAAAGATAAATTTTACATCCAATTGTTTATTACAGAGGATTTTCCAAAAATTTCATTGCCCCTGCAAGATTTACAAGCAGCATTGAAAGACTTAGAAGATCATCAGTTCAAATTAAACTCTAAAACGGAACTGAGAA